>NC_057812.1:262963215-262964302 GCF_018294505.1 Triticum aestivum | reverse complement strand
TGATGTATGACGTTTGTGTTAATATGGTAAATAATTAATATGATTATATATGGCAGTAATTAATAAGTATGGTAAGCGTGCATGCATGCATGACAACCATTTATGTTTAAATTAATAGATAGTCATAAATGAATTAAATCTTCCAAATTTTACGTTCAGGTATATACACATATATGTCTCATCAGAGTATGTACACATAAGTATATGCCGGTGCATGTATACATTAATTTAACGTTGGGGTATGTACATTTTTATGGGTATGTAGAGAAAAAAAATAGTGTCAAGGTATGTACGCATAAATTTTATGGTTTTTTTGCAATTGCATAAATTTTATTTTGGGTTATGTACATTTGTGTGTATGTGCATATAAATTTCACACAGGGATAAATATATTTATAAGTATCTACACATAAATTTCACATTGGGTATATATTTATGAATATGTACACGTAAATTTTAAGACAAAGTATGTACAGTTATGGGTATGTACACATAAATTTCAAGTTAGGGTATTTTTTTTGTGCGGGGCAAGTCAAGGTACGTACATATAAATTTCACATTGGGATATGTACATGATATGTAAAAAAAAATTCATGTCGAAGTATGCATATTTTTGTATATACATTTTTTTGTGAGGACTTGAGTATGCACTAAAAAATATATTGGTTATCATCATACATTAATTATCATCTTGGGGTATGTTATGTTTGGGACGTATATTTCTTAGGTATATCAATTCGCTTATCGTGCATGGGTATATCATTTCTAGGTTTCTGTCATAGATGTATTATTATATGTGTATAAATTCTTTGTGTTAGGTATATGAGTACATAGGACAAATTCTTACTACATACATGAAAGTATTTTTTATTTTTAATAGCAAAAAAAGATGGGTGCATCATATGTTTATGAGTATTATATTCCGATAAAGAATATAAGGCAAAAGCAAGAAATTGTACACAAGGTATTATAGTGCATATATTATAAATAAAGATTTAAAAGAAACTAGGATGTCATATCATATATGGAAATAAATGGTATGCTATTATAATGACGTGCATTTTATGACAGGTATGTCATGCACCAA
>NC_057812.1:262942769-262962831 GCF_018294505.1 Triticum aestivum | reverse complement strand
TGTGGTTATACTGACCATCCAGTTATGATGTAGTCTATGTTGCATATGCAAAAATCACTAATTAAGAGATACTTCTTGCAAAGATTACTTCATCTCTTCGGATAGCGACAAATGGCGCATGAAATGTGCATCTCTTGTCACAACCAAAATGTTTTGGTGGGTTTTTTCACCCCGCATCTAGGATGGGAGTTTGGTTGTTTGTGCTTTTTTAGTTTCATTTTCCAAAGCGCTATATCTTTTGAACTATGTGTCCAAACCATAAATTACTTTCACATTTGCGTTTTTTGTGTCAAGATCTTTGAAACTAGATCTCATGTTAGATCTTTTTTTTGGGACAAAGATTGTGCTCCTAAAATGAACTGACATGTGCTTTCAAAATGTACTAACTCATGCTCTCAAGTGAAACTAACTTGTGTTGCTGCAGGGTAAAGTACAATTGTGTTCCAAAAGGAAGCACACATGTGCTCCCCGCGAAAGAACAACTATACTTTTTAAGTAAATAACTTGTGCTTCGTATGTGAGGGTGATGCACACATGTGGTACCACGCGAAGCACACATGTGCTCCCACACGAAGCACACATGTGCTCAGGAGCACAACATACCTGCGCTTGTGACAGGCAGACGAAAAAACATAGAAACAGAAGAAGAAAATGGAAAACAGAAAACCTGAAAACTGAGAAGAAAATCCAAAAAAAAAAAACAGAAAAAACTGCCCTGATAGGGGAAGCGTCTAGCTTGTGACACGTCACGGCGATGGAGTGCACCACGTGGAGCACTGGAGAGGTTCCACAAGCGACCTCTGGAAAACCCATCTAGAAGGTACCCTCTAACTAGTTGCTCCCGCGCATATGTGGTTCCCTAACCGACACCACATATATGACACATGGGCGGTCGTGGGCCACTGGCTCATTTTGGTAAGGCCCATGTTTCTTCCCTGGGGCGCTTATACATTTTGTTTTTAAAATTTCTAAAAAAATCATTTAAAAATAGTTTTCTCGGTTTGCTCTAGTTTTTCTGATCAGTTTGTTTAGTGTAGAAAACATGTTTCAGTTACATGAATATTTTAAATATTTCCATAAAAATGTGTGGACACTTTTAAAAAATGTTCACTGTTTTCTTGCATCCATATATATGGCTCAACAAGACCCCCTGATTTTTTTGTAGAGAATGTTGGTAGTTTATTGATCAAATAACAACATTACACATGGTCTCCCGACTATAATATGGATAAGAGTGAAAAACAAAAGACTAACAGAGTTCATACAATACTTGGCTAAGACATGAGCTGCTACATTGAGTTGTCGATGAACGTGCTTGAGGACAGCCAAGACAAAGCCACTAGTCGCATGCTCGGAGCCGATGGAGGAACGATCGTGCACTTATTGAGCCTTTTCACTAGAGGCGAAAATCACATTGGATAATTGTTCATCACGTGTCAGATAGACCTCTCAGTGCCAAGGTCTCACATATCTCCGGGACTAGTCATGAGACATACGCCATAAAATGACCTTCATCTTGTTGGCGACCTTAACCGACCAAATGGACTTCCAAACTTTCTCCTCCCCGATCTGCTGGAGCTCCTACCATAGCCATCGTTGCTACAAGACCCAGAGAAGCGAGCCGAGTGGACATATTATACATGGAGCATACAAAGTGTATGTGGTGAATGGCCAGCTAGTAAAAATCATCCCTGCCATTGCCAAGCTCACCAACCTCGACCCTGCCGCGTTGAGGGTGGCGGCCGGCATGCAAGGCCCTGACGGAGAGGTCCCGGAGGGCACGCTCTCCCCATGTTAGTGCACCCTAGATGTTGTACGCTCCGGCGACACCCAGCGATCAGCTGGCTCGAGTTAGGTCTAGTTCTTTGTAGTCCTAGTAGCAAAAGTAGAGGCGTCGTTGCTTGCCGGTGGATCTTGGGGCCTATTGGTGGCCACTGGCAACCCTCGAGCCGTGTGGTGGTGTACCCATGTTTGCTTAATGAACTTCTTAGTCGCCGGAGTAGAACCCCAGTGCTTCATGATTGACATCAATTGCCCCGTCATGAGCTGGAACATCAGAGGGTTCAACACGCCGGTGCTGCGAGCCGTAGTTAGCGAGACGACAGAGGTGCACAAAGTGGTCCTCCTATGCCTCCAAGAGACTAAGATCGAGGAGTGGAGCCGCCCCCTGGTCAGAGAGGTAGGCGGGGCGAGGCTCGCCGACTGCACGGTGCTCCCCGCCATTGGCACCAGGGAAGGCGCCGCGATCTTCTGGGACAGAAACACAGTAGACGTGCAATCGTATGCAGTTGGCCAGTTCTCCATCACCGTCCGGGTCACCGTTGTAGCAACCGCGGCATCATTCTGGCTCACCACGGTTTACGGCCCAGTAGACGATAGTAGGAAGGATGATTTCCTCTCAGAAATAGCTAGGACGGCTCCGTCTACGAGCGAGCCATGGCTCATCAACGGAGACTTCAACCTAACATACAAAGCCAGAGACAAGAACAACAATAACATCAACTGTAGGTCCATGGGGAAATTCCGGGTTGCGATTGACGCCGTAGGCCTCCGAGAGATCAGATGCAAAAATCGCAGATTCACATGGAGCAATGAGCGTGAGGACCCAACCCTAGTTAGCATCGATAAGTTTTTCTGTAACAACGCTTGGGGCGCCCTCTTCCCATCCTTCCTTCTCCATGCAACTTCGACCTCCTACTCCGACCACCGCCCCTTGCTGCTCGCCGCGGCCACTGCACCTCATCGACCGGCGTGGTTCTAGTTCGAATCCTTCTGGCCGCGCTTCCCCCGCTTCCATGCAATGGTGCAACACGCATGGGATCGCCCTGTCGCCTCCAAGTGTGCCTTCAGGCGCATCCAAGTCAAGTTAAATCGGGTGGAAAAGGACCTAAAGATTTGGGCGAAGGGTTTCTTCAGCAGCACCAGGCTACAACTGCACATCGCAAACGAGGTGGTCCTCCGCCTCGACATCGCCCAAGAGCACAGGCGGCTGTCTAGCAGCGAGCTCAGGCTCAGGAAACTGCTCAAGCTTCGCGTCCTTGGCCTGGCCGCGATCGAGCGGGCGAGGAAGTGCCAGGCCTCGCGTGTCACCTGGCTCAGGGACGGTGAAGCCCGGACGACATTTTTCCAGGCCAAGATCAACTCCAGGAGGCAGAAAAACATCATCCATGCCATCCACACGACATAATCCATTGTTACCTCCCACGATGACAAAGCCAGGGCGATCCACGACCACTTCAGCACCACCCTAGGGACGGCACCCGGCAGGGACACCACCATCGACTGGAGCTCGATCAACCTACCCTCCCTGCCGGCAGCTGGCCTGGATAATCCCTTCTCGACGGAAGAGGTCTGGCATGCGATCTGCGCCTCGCCTCAGGAAAAGGCGCTGGGGCCAGACGGGTTCAACGGGAACCTTCTTCCTAACCTGCTGGCCGATCATCAAGCTCGACATCATGGCGGTTTTTCACCAATTCTATCACCTGGCGGGGGGAGACATGGCCGCCATAAACCGGACCCTGGTGGTGTTACTTCCAAAGAAGGACGGGGCTACGGCGATCACGGACTACCGCCCAATTAGCCTCATCCACTCTGTAGCGAAGCTCATCTCGAAGGTTCTCTCCATCAGGCTGGCTAAGGTGATCCACACCATCATATCACCGACGCAGACGGCCTTCCTCAAAACCAAGTGCATCCACGACAGCTTCCTTTACGTGCAAAACACCGTCCGCTCTCTTCATCACCGCAAGACTCCATCACTACTCATGAATCTAGATATAGAGAAGGCATTCAACACGGTCTCCTGGGACTACCTACTGGAGCTCCCGCAACAACTAGGTTTTAGCGCATGATGGCGCGATTGGGTGGCCCTGCTCCTCTCATCGGCGTCATCATCGGTTTCTCTGAATGGGGTGTCGGGCTGCCACTTCACCCACCGCCGCGGCCTGCGCCAAGGGGACCCATTGTCGTTGTTCCTCTTTGAAAGGGCATTTCCCTACTTTATGTTTTGGATGATGATGACAACCCTTTGTGGTCTAATCGTGTGCTATATGTTTCAGGTTCTCGATGCTTAGGCTTACATCGGATTGCTATTGCCTCTCGTAGGAAAAGATCGAAGACGTGTCCTCTACGCTTTTATTTTCTTTCGTCGTAGAGTTCCCGTACTATCAAGAGGGAATCCTCATTAGGAAGCTCTGCGGGAATCAGTTCACGTACACTTTCCTCACCCCTCCTTTGTCTTCCTCAGTTGTGAGAGAGAGATCCCCCTGTCTTTCCTTCGTGTTTCTGCTCTTCCCAACGATTGTACCACTCCCTAGAGCGGTTGTACCGCTGGACCTTGACGCTCTCCTACTTTGACCGAGCGGTTGTACCGCTGCCTCCGGGTGGTGGTACCGCCACCTTGCTCAACAAAGGCTAGGACGGTGGTTCCGGCCATGCACCGCTCAAGTACCGGTCTCGTCTCTGTTCCGAGGCGGTAGTTGTGCGGTGGTGGCCCGGTTGATCCGGTCGATCCTCGTTGACCGGTACCACCGGTGGTCTGAGCGGTTCTTCCGCTCAGAACTTCGCCGCCCAAGAGCTCAAGGCCATGCGGTTGTTCCGGTCTTGCACCGCTCAAGTACCGGTCTCGTCTCTGTTTCGAGGCGGTAGTTGTGCAGTGGCTGGGCGGTTGGTCCGGTCATTCTCTTAAACCGGTACCACCGCCTAGTGGCCCGGTTGTACCGCCTGGTAGGGTTCTGCAGCTACACCGTGAGTCCCGGTTGTACCGGGACAAGGACCGGTTGTACCGCTGCGGGGCTGAAAGCGCAGCAACGGCTGGATTTAGAGGGTTGGTATTTAAGAGAGCTTCTCCCACCTACCACTCTCACCTTTGACCTTTCCCACTCCACCATTAATGCACCTCAAGCTCTCTTGCCTGATCTCTCTCTCTAGCCACTCAAACTTGTTGATTTGCTAGGGATTGAAGGAGGAGACCTAGATCTACACTTCCACCAAAGGATTTTTGCTTCCCCCATACTTTCTTGTGTGGATTTTGTTACTCTTGGGTGTTTGAGCACCCTAGACGGTTGAGGTCACCTCGGAGCCATATTCCATTGTGGTGAAGCTTCGTGGTTTTGTTGGGAGCCTCCAATTAAGTTGTGGAGAGAGCCCCAACCTTGTTTGTAAAGGTTCGGTCGCCACCTTCAAGGGCACCAATAGTGGAATCACGGCATCTCGCATTGTGTGAGGGCGTGAGGAGAATACAGTGGCCCTAGTGGCTTCTTGGGGAGCATTGTGCCTCCACACCGCTCCAACAGAGACGTACTTCCTCTCAAAGGGAAGGAACTTCGGCAACACATCCTCGTCTCCACCGTCTCCACTCTTGGTTATCTCGTGCCTTTATTTGAGCAAGCTTATTTGTTTCTTATCTCTTGCTTGCTTGTGTTCCTCTCCTTGTTGTATCATATAGGTTGCTCACCTAGTTGCATATCTAGACAACCTACTTTGATGCAAAGTTTAAATTGTTAAAGAAAAGCTAAAATTGTTAGTTGCCTATTCACCCTCCCTCTAGTCAACCATATCGATCCTTTCAATTGGTATCAGAGCCTCGTCTCTTTATTAAGGACTTTACCGTCCAAAGAGTATGGTTGATACCGTAGACGGTGTGGAGGAACACTCCGGTGTGAATCCGATCTCGTCTACGGGCGATGGGGAAACCTCGGTCTCTCGTGAGGAGTTCAATGTGGCCTTGGAGACATTGAAAACCTCCATGACGACCGAAGTTGAAATCTTGTTTACTAAATTTCTTGAGGGGCTTAAACTATCCACCGCACCGTTGAAAGTGGGTGACCCCGCCAACAAGGTGACAGATGCTATCCCCGACAAGGGGGAAGCTAGTAGTGAAAAGGCTCCTTCTTCTAGTGGTAAGAATGGCACCAGCATCTTTGCCCATGTGGAACCACCACTTGTTTATGGTGGACCGGTTCCTTCCACTATTTGAATCATGTCGGTCCTCCCCCTAAGATTGTGAAAAATGAGGATTTTGATTCTTGGGTTTACCGCTTTAAACGTCATTTAAATCATGTGAACACTAACCTTTGGAGAATCATTGAATAAGGTTTCTATCCACATGATCCAAGAAACTTCACTCCTCGAGAAGCCGCGGACAATCAATTCAATGAGAATGCTCTCTTCATCATTCAAGATGCAATTCCACCCGAAGACCTACCTCATCTTCGTCCCTTCGCCTTGGCCAAAGATGCATGTCATTGTGTTGTCTCTCTCTACTGGGGAAGCGCAAGCATTCAACGCTCCAACTATGAAGTGGTACAAGATGAGGCCGATGAGTTTGCAATGAAAGAAAATGAAGAACCTCATGAGCTTTATCGGAGAGTAACCAAACTCGCGGTCTCACTACAAGATCATGGGAGCAAGGACACGGATGACAATTGGATCAAGCGCAAATTCCTCAAGGCAATGATGCCCTATCACAAGGCCATGTCCTCCGTCATTCGTCAAAGACCGGACTTCCACACTTTGACCTCAAGCGAAGTGTTGGATGAGTTTGTGGCCATGAACATTTTGGACAAGACCGCCGGCAATGCGGTGCTCCGTTCTCAACGGGCAAAGAAGCCTAACCTTGCATTGAAGGCCAAGCTCACCGTGGAAGAAGAAGAAGAGGAAGAAGAGGAGAGCAACCTCGAAGATACGAAGTATGCATATCATGAACACATGGCACTTGCTTCAAGGCAATTTTGGAGCAAGAAAAACTCAAGGCCAAACTTTAGCAAAAACAGCTCGAGTGGCACGAGGGGCAAGCAACATGTAAGGACTTGCTACAATTGTGGCAACGTGAGTCATTTTGTTGCGGAATGCCCGTATGAGAAGAGGGAATACAATGGTGGCAAGCTCATCCGAAAGGACAAGGCCAAGTCGTTCCCCAACAAGAACAACTTCACCAAGAAGACTCCTCCCAAGGCTTTGGTTGTGCAAGAAGAGTACAATGAGGATGATGATGATGATGAAGATGATGAGTCGGTTGCCATGGCCACGTTGCCATTGCGACAACGTCACAGGTGTCTCTCTTCGACTCACCCAATGAGAGCATCACCGCCAAGTGCCTCATGGCTAAAGCCACCAACAAGGTAACCCCCAACATCAAAACTACCATCATTAATCATCCTTCTCCGACGGATAGCATTAATGAACTTGAGGGAGCTAATGTGGAGGCTAACGAGTTTGAGGCCTTTATGGGCAAATTCAAGGGAAAATCCAAGAAGCACTTTGTTGCTCTCTTGAAACAACTTGGTGAAGCCAATGACATGATCGAGGTTCACGAAGACACCATCACTAAGATGGAAGGGCATAGTCGTGACTATGCCGATGAGATTTCGGATCTTTCCAATGCTCTTGAGGAAGAGCGTGGTCTACGTTTGGCTCTTGAGGAGTCACACAACGTTGATCATGCTAAGTTAAAGAAAGATTATGATCATGTCCTCATAGTTTCTCATGTGCTAAATTCCGAGAAGGCCGAACTTGAGGTTGATCTTGCTAGACTCAAAGGGGAGTTTGATCTACTTGACAAGGCTCACAAGGTCTTGAAGGGTGCTCATGCTAGCCTCAAAGAGTCTCATGATCAACTTCAAGTAAAGCTAACCAAGGAAAAAGCCACTTTCCCTCGTATGATGTTAATTGATAATGCAAATGCTACTAACCCGTGTTGTGAGCATGTGCATCTCGTTGAGGAGAACGCTAAGCTAAAGGGACAACTTGAGAGAGGTCTTGCAACTTGCATACAAGGCAAGAAGAACCTCAACGATCTCTTGATCAACCAAAAGGGGGTTGTGGCCAAGGAAGGGGTTGGGTACGTGCCCGACTCCAAGAACAAGAAGAAGAATGACAAGACCAAATGACCTCCTCCTCTCATGCAAACCTTTGTGAAGGAGGGAGAGAGTGCCTCCGAGGAGAATAAGAAGAACAATGTCAAGAAGGGCAATGTCACCCCTCCCAACAAAGCTGGCGATTTTAATCCTTCTTATGTGTTATGCCGTGCTAGTGATGGGCATGTTTATGCCAAATTTGTTGGTTCTCTTCATGAGTACATTGAATGGTCTATTTGGGTTCCAAAGACCCTTGTTACTAACATTAAAGGACCCATTACAAAATGGGTACCTAAAACCAAGCATTGATCTCTTGTAGGTGTTTGCTTCCGGTGGTGGATCATGGTTGCTCGATAGCGGAGCTACAAATCATATGACCGGAAGCAAGGACTTGGTGGTGGATGTGCACAAGGTTCCATCTATGCCCACCAATGTCGAGTGGGGTGACGCCTCATCTTCTAAGGTATTGGGACTTGGCAAGGTGGTCATCTCTCATGATCTCATGATCGAGAAGGTCATGCTTATTGAGTCCCTTGCATACAATTTACTTTCGGTTCGTCAACTTGCAATCATGGGCTTTGCCACTTTCTTTGATATCGATACCGTGGCCCTCTTGTGGAGCAAGACTCTTAAAGTAGCCTTTGTTGGGCATGTCGAGAACGGTCTATATGTGATTAACTTTTCGGAGCGACCCACTAAGACCGCGACATGCCTAATGGCTAAAGTTTATGTGGGATGGCTTTGGCATCACCGTTTAGCCCATGTCAATATGAGATCTTTTCAAAGTCTCCTCAAGGGGGACCATGTCCGTGGACTAACGAATGTTAGTTTTGCTAAAGATCGTGCTTGCAGTGCCTGTATCGAAGGAAAGCTACATGAGAAGTCTCACCCTCCCACGACTATCATTTATTCAAAGAGGCCTTTGGAGCTCCTTCACATGGATCTCTTTGGGCCTCCATCCTTCGATAGTCTTGGAGGTAGGAAGTATTGCTTGGTGATTGTGGATGACTACTCAAGGTACACATGGGTGTATTTCTTCAAGAGGAAGAGCGAGACCCAACAAACTGTCATTGACTTTGCAAATGAAGCACAACGTCAACACAATGCAAAGATCTTGACAATAAGAAGTGACAACGGCACCGAGTTCAAGAACTACACCTTGGATGAGTTTCTTAGTGATGAGGGAATCAAGCATCAATATTCCACACCCTACACCCCTCAACAAAACGGTGTTGCGGAGAGGAAGAACCGGACGTTGATGGATGCGGCAAGGACCATGATGGCAGAGTTCAAGTCTCCGTACAACTTTTGGGCCGAATCCATCAACACCGCGTGTCATGCATCCAATCGGCTCTACCTCCACAAGGGCTTGAACAAGACTCCATATGAGATACTCACCGGTAACAAGCCCAACCTCAAGTACTTCCAGGTATTCGGGTGTAAGTGTTTCATTCTCAAGAAAGGTGTTCGGTTGTCTAAATTTGAGGCTAGAGCTTATGAGGGCATATTTGTTGGTTATGCTACAAACTCTCATGCTTACCGTGTCCTCAATAAATCCACGGGACTTATTGAGGAGACGTGTAACATGGAGTTTGATGAGAATAACGGCTCCCAAGTGGAGCAAAGTGGCACTTGTGATGTAGGTGATGAAATTCCTCCTCAAGCCATAAGAAGAATGGGTGTTGGTTTTATCCTACCCATTGAGGAACCCCTTGTGGCCGAAGGAGAAGGACAATGCTCTACTCAAGTGGAGCCATCACCAACCCAAGGCCCACACGCTTCCGAAGAACAAAGTGAAGGCCCTCAACCTCTTGAACAAGACCAAGGGCAAGATCATACTCAAGACGGTGTTGACACACCAAGTGATGCCCAAGGTCAAGTTCTCTCCCCCGAGCAAGTTCAAGATCAAGAACAAGTTCATGACGGCGCTCAAGATGATCAAGTAACTGCTCCTCAACTCACCACCGAGGAGGAATTAGAGCGTCGTGCCACCAAGATTGCATCCAAGCTCTCCACCAAGGATCATCTCATGACGAATGTGCTTGGAAGCTTAAGAAAGGGGGTAAGCACTCGTAGACAATTAGCAAATTATTGTGAGCATCATGCGTTTGTCTCTTGTGTGGAACCCCACAAGGTCTATGAGGCGCTAGAAGATCCGGATTGGCTCAATGCCATGCATGAAGAACTCAACAACTTCGAGCACAACAAAGTGTGGAGATTGGTGCCAAGGCCAACGGGGAACCACAATGTCATTAGAACCAAGTGGATATTCAAGAACAAGCAAGATGCCCATGGGATGATCATTCGCAACAAGGCTCATTTGGTAGCACAAGGCTACTCCCAAGTCGAGGGTATCGACTATGGTGAAACCTTTGCTCCCGTTGCTCGTCTTGAATCCATTCGCATGTTGATTGCATATGCTTCTCATCATAACTTTAAGTTACAACAAATGGATGTGAAGAGTGCTTTTCTTAATGGTCCTATTAATGAATTGGTTTACGTCAAGCAACCCCCCGGGTTCGAGGATCCCTACCTTCCCGATCATGTGTATCAACTCGATAAGGCACTCTATGGCCTTAAACAAGCCCCACGTGTGCGGTATGACCACCTTACCGAGTTGCTACAAGATCGTGGTTTTGAAGTTGGGATAATCAACCCCACTCTTTTTACTAAGAAGGTCAAAGGGGAGTTTTGTGTGTGCCAATTATATGTTGATGACATTATCTTTGGTTCTCCTAACAAAGCTTTCAATGAGGAATTTGCCGCTCTCATGACCTCAAATTCGAGATGTCCTCCATGGGAGAGTTGAAGTTCTTTCTAGGGTTCGAAGAAGCAAAGAAGAGAAGGAACCTTCATCAATCAATCCAAATACACTAAAGACATGCTCAAGAGATTCGAACTAAGTGACGTCAAGCCGGCTTCCACTCCAATGCCCACCAAGTGCCAACTTGACTTAGATCCCAATGGTAAAGTGGTGGATCAAAAGGTATATCGCTCCATGATTGGTTCCTTGCTTTACCTTTGTGCATCTAGACCGGATATCATGTTGAGTGTGGGAATTTGTGCACGGTTTCAAGCCGCACCTAAGGAAAGTCACTATGTGGCGGTCAAACGAATCTTTCGATATTTGGCTCATACCCAAAACTTTGGCTTATGGTATCCAAGAGGATCAAACTTCAAGCTTGTAGGGTACTCGGATTCCGATTGGGCGGGAGACAAAGTGGATAGGAAGTCCACTTCCGGAGGGTGCCAATTCCTTGGTTGCTCTTTGGTAAGTTGGTCTTCCAAAAAGCAAAGT
Organism: Triticum aestivum; assembly: GCF_018294505.1. Classification (NCBI taxonomy): domain Eukaryota; kingdom Viridiplantae; phylum Streptophyta; class Magnoliopsida; order Poales; family Poaceae; genus Triticum; species Triticum aestivum. The sequence continues at coordinate 262,951,677 of NC_057812.1, read as the reverse complement.
TGTGTGTCTCTCTCGTCCACCGAGGCGGAGTATGTTGCAGCCGGGAGTTGTTGTGCACAACTCTTATGGATGAGGCAAACTTTAAAGGATTACGGTGTCATTTGTGACAAAGTGCCCCTTTGGTGTGATAATGAAAGTGCCATCAAGATCTCTCTCAACCCGGTGCAACACTTCAAGACGAAGCATATTGAGATTCGGTATCACTTCATCCGGGATCACATTAGGCGAGGAGAGATCGAGCTCAACTATGTCAACACTCATGATAACCTTGCAGATATCTTCACGAAGCCCTTGGATGAAGCAAGATTTCGCGAGTTAAGGCATGAGCTAAATATCATTGATTGGAGCAATGTTGCTTGAACTCTTGCACACCCCACCGTACTCAACATGTTGTCTTGTTTAGATGTAGGCATGAACATAGGGGGAGTGATGTTCTCTCAATGAACTCTCCCTCCCCCTATTACGCATAAATTGATCGAGTCTTTCACATTAGCCATGTTTGATGGTACTTGTGCTTCAAAGACGAGTTTTGGTCATGGACCCAAGGATAATTCTTCGTGGTGCCATACCAATTGACTCAAACATAGGTGGCCTCGGCCGCCGTCCTCTCTTCGAGAGGTTGGAGTTAGCCTTGTTGTCCTCGTGTTGTTTTCTCTCGTTCTTTCTTTGCTCTTTGTGTTGGGTTCTCCTTGGGTGTTGCTTTTGTGCTCTTTATTCCTCCCTTCGGATTGCACTCATTTGATCTTGGCTTGGGTATAGGTGGTCGGGCGGTACAACCGGTATCACGGGCGGTTCTACCGCTGGTACCGAGTTGTGCCGTCCCAATGGATCAGTGCTTGGGCGGTTCCACCGCCCAACCCACGGTAACCTACGTCCGGTACTGCCGGCTGTCGCCAAGCGGTACTACCGCTGCCTCCCAGGCACCGGAAGTATCGCCTCCAACCACCGGTCTGCACCAGACGAGCGGTACAACCGCTCCCCCTAGCGGTTCTACCGGGGCGTGTGTACGGGCCTATATATACTCGACGGGGCTGAAGGGTTGTCTTTTTCCCTTTATCCTCGTTCCTCTTCTCTTTGCCCTAGCCGCCGGCCATCTCTACCCCTGCCCCGGAGTGCGTCTCGCGCTTCGGATCCTTGGCTCTCCGTGGATTCTCTCTGTGGAGGCCTCCTGATCTCTTCCCATGGATGGTGGTAATGCCTCGTGTTCTTTGCTCCTAGTTCTTTCTAGGGTTCTTCCTTGTCTAGGGCATTACTTAACTTTCCGCGATTAGTGGTTGAACTATGGAGTAGAAGAGATCTTTGGTTGCCTCCTGTCTTGTTTGCAGCACTTAGAATTCGGAATATTACTTGTGTGATTCGTATGCCTCAGTTAGATCTATCTTTCCTGGTGGTGCCACTGTCAGCGGTTCTACCACCCCTCCGGGCGGTACAACCGCTGGAGCGGTACTACCGGCGGAAGATCCGATACAACCGGAGTATATCAACCACAAAGCACTGTGCTATCTTCTCTGTTGTTGCAACTTGTTCCTTTTCTGCTGGTGGGTGCAATCCTCTCATTCGTGTTGGGTTTTTGTGTGTTCTTTTTGTGTGTGTGTTCAGGTGGCTCTAGTTCTTGCTCTGCTCCTCGCAAGACCAAGACGAGGGCACGAAGGACCCTGCGCCCGGTTGTGTCTGATGATGAAGAAGAAGTTGTGATTCCCACCAAGCCCACTCGCCGTGAAAAGTCTGCAGCTGCTAAGCAACGTGTGGTTATGCCGTTGCATCGTTGGAAAGCCAAGGATTGGGAAGCCTACCGATCAAAGAATCCGTATGAGGTTCCCATTGCCCCCCGCTAGACCACCGTTCAGTTCCAGAATGAGATGCAAGTGCGGATTGTTCATGAACTCTTTGAGCACAACAAGAACAGATATGCCAAGCAGTGGACAATTGCTTTTGACCGTTGGAGGAACAACATGGAGTATTTTGGTGAGGCGTTGGCTCTCTGCGAGGAGTTTGATCTTATCAAGCTCATGTCAGTAAACTGTGACTTTGATGTTCAACTCATCCATCAGTTCTATGCCACGGTTCATTTTGGGGAAGATGATGTGCGCACTCTCACCTTCATGTGTCGCGATGAACTGTTTCATGTTCCCTGGAGGGCATTCTGCAATGCTATTGGGTACGAGGATACTAGTCTGGAAGGAAGGGGTGGCATTCGTCCTCATGACTTTCCTGAGTCCATGCTTAAGGAGAAGCTTGCCCCTCTGTACATTCGGGGCCGTGGGATTATTGAAGAATCCAAGGATTTGGAGAAGGTCTATGACATCATGCACCGAGTGTTCCGCAGTGTGCTCTTGCCCAAGGTGGGCAATCAAGATGAGATTCATGGTTATCTGGTTGATTTGATGGTTTCTATGAAGACCATGGTGAGGACAGGAGCAATGTTTGATGTGTCAAATTGGATGTGGCATGAGATGTACAACATGGTCATCTACCGTAAAGTCCCAATCTATGCCCCGTTTGTCATGTGCTTTCTGAACTCTGTGTGGGTTGTTCGTCATCCTGGAGAGCTCCTCACGTCTCCAGACAACCTCACTGTTCATGAGGTCAAGCTCCTTAAGAAGAAGAAGCATGCCGAGCCTCGCTTCCCTGAAAATGCTCCTGAGGATGTCTATGCTACTTCTGACAATGAGGACTTTGAGCTGGAGACAGGGGCCAAGCCTTCGTGGGTGGCCAAACTCACTGCCAAGGTGAAGAAGACCTTTTGTCTCCAGGATGACATCCAGAAGAAGATGTATGAGGCACATGTCAATGAGAAGCTTGCACGACGTCGCCAAATTGCAATGATGAAGCACCTCAACATGCCGGTTCAGAGTGGCTCTGAGAAGAGCATCACCCCAGAGGAGCGTTGGATTTTCACCCATAGCACATGGACTGATGATGAAGCCCCTCCCCAGCCATCCTCCTTGTTTGCAGCAGCTGACAATGCCATGGAAGAATCCAATCACGACGACGATGACGACTCTGATGATGAGGATCCAGATGCGACCGAGGAGTCAGAGGAGGACGCCTGAGCTTTGGGACGCTAGCTTCACTCTTTTCCTTTTTGGTGTTTTGATGCCAAAGGGGGAGAGGGTTCTATAGGTCTTGGGGATTTTCATGGGTTTTTCCCTTTTTCTCGTGTTTTAGTGTCGGTCTTTGTTCGTGGACTTGTTTCGTTCCTTGTTGTGTGTGAGACTTATGTTACTCCTCTTACCTTTTTGTTCTTCGGTCTTTTTCGTTATTATTGCACTCTAAGTATTATATTGTCTCTCCTTTTTGTGCTCAGGGTGGTGAGTCTATAAAATCTAGGGGGAGTCTAGTCCTGTAAGTGTGCCCATGCTTTCTAACAGCTAGTTCCTATTGGGGCACACATTCAGGGGGAGTTCCGTCTAGAATTCTTTGACTTGTCTCTTGCAAATCGTGTTGTTGTCATCATCCACCAAAAAGGGGGAGATTGAAAGGGCATTTCCCTACTTTATGTTTTGGATGATGATGACAACCCTTTGTGCTCTAATCTTGTGCTATATGTTTCAGGTTCTCGATGCTTAGGCTTACATCGGATTGCTATTGCCTCTCGTAGGAAAAGATCGAAGACATGTCCTCTACGCTTTTATTTTCTTTCGTCGTAGAGTTCCCGTACTATCAAGAGGGAATCCTCATTAAGAAGCTCTGGGGGAATCAGTTCACGTACACTTTCCTCACCCCTCCTTTGTCTTCCTCAGTTGTGTGAGAGAGATCCCCCTGTCTTTCCTTCGTGTTTCTGCTCTTCCCAACGGTTGTACCACTCCCTAGAGCGGTTGTACCGCTGGACCTTGACGCTCTCCTACTTTGACCGAGCGGTTGTACCGCTGCCTCCGGGTGGTGGTACCGCCACCTTGCTCAACAAAGGCTAGGACGGTGGTTCCGGCCATGCACCGCTCAAGTACCGGTCTCGTCTCTGTTCCGAGGCGGTAGTTGTGCGGTGGTGGCCCGGTTGATCCGGTCGATCCTCGTTGACCGGTACCACCGGTGGTCTGAGCGGTTCTTCCGCTCAGAACTTCGCCGCCCAAGAGCTCAAGGCCATGCGGTTGTTCCAGTCTTGCACCGCTCAAGTACCGGTCTCGTCTCTGTTTCGAGGCGGTAGTTGTGCAGTGGTTGGGCGGTTGGTCCGGTCATTCTCTTAAACCGGTACCACCGCCTAGTGGCCCGGTTGTATCGCCTGGTAGGGTTCTGCAGCTACACCGTGAGTCCTGGTTGTACCGGGACAAGGACCGGTTGTACCGCTGCGGGGCTGAAAGCGCAGCAACGGCTGGATTTAGAGGGTTGGTATTTAAGAGAGCTTCTCCCACCTACCACTCTCACCTTTGACCTCTCCCACTCCACCATTAATGCACCTCAAGCTCTCTTGCCCGATCTCTCTCTCTAGCCACTCAAACTTGTTGATTTGCTAGGGATTGAAGGGGGAGACCTAGATCTACACTTTCACCAAAGGATTTTTGCTTCCCCCATACTTTCTTGTGTGGATTTTGTTACTCTTGGGTGTTTGAGCACCCTAGATGGTTGAGGTCACCTCGGAGCCATATTCCATTGTGGTGAAGCTTCGTGGTTTTGTTGGGAGCCTCCAATTAAGTTGTGGAGAAGCCCCAACCTTGTTTGTAAATGCTCGGTCGCCGCCTTGAAGGGCACCATAGTGGAATCACGGCATCTCGCATTGTGTGAGGGCGTGAGGAGAATACGGTGGCCCTAGTGGCTTCTTGGGGAGCATTGTGCCTCCACACCGCTCCAACGGAGACGTACTTCCTCTCAAAGGGAAGGAACTTCGGCAACAAATCCTCGTCTCCACCGTCTCCACTCTTGGTTATCTCATGCCTTTATTTGAGCAAGCTTATTTGTTTCTTATCTCTTGCTTGCTTGCGTTCCTCTCCTTGTTGCATCATATAGGTTGCTCACCTAGTTGCATATCTAGACAACCTACTTTGATGCAAAGTTTAAATTGTTAAAGAAAAGCTAAAATTGTTAGTTGCCTATTCACCCCCCTCTAGTCAACCATATCGATCCTTTCACTCTTCATCCTCGCCATAGACCCGCCACACCACTTGCTAGTGGCGGTGGTTGATCAACAACTCCTACACCAAATCCTAGGGTGATAGTTGAAGCTTAGGGTTAGCTTATACGCCGACGACGCAGTTGTTTTCATCAATCCAACACGCTAGGAGTTTGAATCGCTGTTGAGCATACTTCATGACTTCGGACGTGCAAAGGGGCTATGTATCAACCTCCGTAAATCCACGGCTTCGTCGATTAGCTACAACGAGCTAAACCTAGAGGAAGTGTTGCATTGTTTTGGTGGCTCCATAGCTAAGTTCCCCACGAAATACCTAGGTCTACCGCTAACCACCGGCCGGCTCCGGCTCATGCACCTGCGGTTCAGCATAGACATAATCAAAGCTCGGCCAGCGGGATGGAAGGGCAGGCTGATCCACATCGCGGGTCGGCGTGTGCTCATCCGATGCGTCCTCAGTGCCGTGCCCACCTACACGCTTACTGTACTGTGGGCGCCCAAGAAGCTCCTTAAAGAGATCGACAAGTGCCGCCACCGATTCCTTTGGAAACAAGAAGAAGAGGTTACCGGAGCTAGTTGCAAGGTGAATTGGACAATGGTCTGCTCGCCAACAGCAAATGGAGGCCTGGGAATCCCTGACCTCGAGCGCTTCGGCCGAGCCCTACGACTCCGCTGGCCATGGCTCTCATGGCGCCACCCAGAAAGGCCATGGGTGGGCTCGGAGCTGCCCTGCAATGTCGAGGACTACTCACTCTTCACGGCGGCTACCTCTGTCAGCATTGGGGACGATGCGTCGGCTTCCTTCTGGCACTCCCCATGGCTCGAGCCGGGCACGCTCGCCCATCAATTCCCGTGGTTGGTCCAACATGCGCGTAGAAAGAATAGGACGGTGAAGGTTGCCCTCACGGACGACACATGGATCAAAGACCTAGCTCATGGCCGCACCTAAGACCTGATACATGACTTCCTCGCCATGCGCAGGAGGCTGCACGGCGCCACTGGAGACCTACGCGCTGACACCCTCGACTCCATCAGCTGGATCCATGAGCGCTCGGGCCAATACTCAGCAAGATCAGCTTACCAGATGCAATTCCAGGGCACGATGACCTCATGTTTTGATAGTCATCTGGAAAGTATGGGCCCCCATCAAGATCAAGATATTCGCATGGCTCATGCTCCAAAACAAGCTTTGGTGCAATGACATGCTTCAGTGGCGCGGCTGGAAGAATGAGTACTTCTGTCAGCTGTGTGTTCAGAACCTTGAATCCTCCAATCACCTGTTTTGGGAATGCCCAATGGCAAGGAAGGTCTGGGAAACAATCAATACATGGAAGGGTTGCTCCCCCTGGCGCCCAAGGAGAGCTGGCAGAACCAACAGCACACATCCATCGTGCTTGGCGCCCTGGAAGGATCCGAAATAAGATGGCGCAAAGGGATCAACACACTATTGTTGCTCGCATGTTGGGAGCTGTGGCAGGAACGGAACAATGCCACCTTCAGGAGAAGCAAACCAAGTGCCTCCACCATCATCAGGAGAATCACAGACTACATCGAGCTATGGCGCGTCACGGGCGCAACCTGCATCGAGAGCCCCTTCAGGGAACCGCCATGAAATATAAGCCCTAGGCTGCCCTGTCACACGAGGATTGCCAGTCTATGGCAAGTCCTCGAATCCTCTGGATCCCCATCACCTAGTTTTTTCCCACTACTTCCTGCTAATGATCAATGAAAAGCCAGCATAGCTGGATCTTTCAAAAAAAATCATCCCCACCATGCCTTGTAACAAAGATTCCAAGGATCTTTGAGGCGATATCATCCTCGAAGAAGGCACGTATCTTTTCTTTGTTTGAAGAGCCGATGTCATCATCCACGAGCCACTGCGTTTTTCTTCGAATGTTGGTAGTTGATCTACCAAATTCATTGATCAGGAGAAAGAAGGTCGGTCCATTTTATGAGGGAAACCGGACCCAAAAACCATACAAACAGCACCTTTCGGCAAACAACACACACATCCTCACGAGCCACTGCGCTTTGGCACCTACATGAATAGGTTATTTTGGTTGAAGTACACGCGGTGGTGACAAGGGGATCCAATGGTCCAAAAGGAAGCGAACATTTATTCCTTCGCCAATGCCCCATCTAAGAGCAACTCCAACGGCTGACCCAAACAGACGACACTTTTGTCCTTTTTGTTCGTTTGGGTCGGCCGCCCGCCTGGTTTAGATTTGGGTCGGCAGTGCGCCCAACGCACCTACCCATATATGTCGGCGTGGCCGGCTAGCTGCCCTATTTCAACAAATAGTTTATTTTTGCATTCTTTCACACACAACTTTTGCATTTAAACATATAGTCAAATAACATAGTTTCAACAGAATAAAATAGCATAGTTTTAAAAGCCGAATAAAAGTAAAAATATCTCACATAGTTTTGCAAATAGAATAAAGAAGATACATCTATTGGTTGCCAACATGAGCCCACATATGCTCAACCAAATCATTTTGCAGTTGCACGTGAGTTTCCCAATCACGCATGTCATGATGAAATTGGGTGAACTGTTCCATGCTCAGGCACAACATTCTCACCCTGAAACTGAAACCCTTGATCGTACAGATGTTCTGGGCGCTCATCTTCTACGATCATATTATGCATGATCACACAAGCAGTCATCACCTCCCACAGTTTCTGTGTACTCCAAGTATTAACAGGGTACCGAATGATGCCCCATCGAGATTGCAAAACACCAAAGGCACGCTCGACGTCCTTCCTAGCACTCTCCTGCTCTTGGGCAAATCTTTTCCTCTTCTCTCCGACAGGGTTGGGGATTTTCTTCATAATGGTGGTCCACTGAGGATAGATACCATCACCCAGGTAATATCCTTTGTCGTAGTTGTGGCCGTTGATAGTAAAGTTCACCGGTGGGATGTTGCTTTCGGCAAGCCTAGCAAACACCGGCGAGCGCTGAAGCATGTTGATATCATTGTGTGATCTGGCCATGCCAAAGAATGAGTGCCAGATCCAGAAAAATCTTGAGACGCCACGGCATCTAGTATGACAGTGCAAGCCCTGACATGGCCCTTATACTTTCCTTGCCAAGCAGAAGGGCGGTTCTTCCACTCCCAGTGCATGCAGTCTATGCTGCCAAGAATCCCTGGGAAGCCCCTGCTGGCATTCATAGCCAATAAATGGGATGTATCTTCAGGAGTCGGCTCTCTCAAGTACTCAGGGCCAAACACAACAATAACAGCCTTGCAGAACTTATACACAGAGTCTAGGCATGTAGACTCGCTCATACGGACGTACTCGTCAATGAGATCACCGGGCACTCCGTATGCAAGCATTCAGATGGCGGCAATGCATTTTTGATAAGAGGAGAAACCAATCTTTCCAACGGCATCCTCTTTGCACTCGAGATAGTAATCGTAGCCGACCGCCCCCTCTCTAATATGGTTGAAGATGCCTACTCATACAGAAACGGCGGCGGAATTTCTGATGTTTGAACAACGGATTTGTTGTATCAAAGTAGTCCTTCCAAAGAAGGAGATGTCCGCTCTCTCGGTTGTGATTCAACGTCGGAAGGTGCCCGAAATGGAGCCATGGAACAACGGCCGCTGGCTATTGAGGAGGTGATGGACCAACACGGCAGCCAATATCTCCTCGTCATCGGACGACGAATCGTCGGAGTCGCAAAGGAAATTGTGAAAAAAGAACTCATCGGCAAAGTCCATTTTGTACCTTGGCAAACTATCAAATAGCTTGCGGGCGTCAACGAAGGAGACGGCCGGCGAAGGGAGTCGCGGCGCGGACGGACCAACTAGTTGTCCTGCCGGCGTCCGACTAGCGTGCCGG
>NC_057812.1:262891605-262942345 GCF_018294505.1 Triticum aestivum | reverse complement strand
TCGGTTCCCCGACGGCAAGACGACGGTGGCAGGCGACGTGGGAGGTGGAGGAGTTGCTGAGCGGATGTTGCGGCGCCGGCAGCTAGCAGAGTCACCGGAAAAATGGGCAGTGGCGTCGGCGACGAAGGAGGCGGGCGAGGGTTTGCTGCTGGATAGGGAGAGACCAATGTGCCACCGACCAGCGGGCCCGGGGTGAGGAGAAGACGAGCGCGCACGTCCGTCTATTGTCTGCATCGATGTAAATCCGTCTCAAAAATGGACCGGGAATGGGTCACCCGCGGACGAAAAGAGGACGCGCGTCCGTTTAGGTCGGCACGTTGGGCCGACTTTTACGTCCGCGCCGATCCAAACGAACGCCCGCGGATGAAATGGGTCGCCCCGTTGAAGTTGCTCTAGCCCCTTGCTTTAGCAATACAAAGACCAGCTAAAACACTGTGCTACGCATTCAACCAACTGAAGTGTTGAATGTGCTGCCTGGGGGTGAGATGCCACCGTCATGGAATGAGACGTGGGTCACATTAATCCCGGTATAGAAACCATATATAAGATGAAAGACCTTCGCCCCATTAAGTTGTGTAATATTGTTCCCTCAAAAAAAAGTTGTGTAATATTGTCTATAAACTGGTCCCAGAAGTACTTGCAAACAAGTTGAAATCTATCCTGCCATAAATTATTGCTCCCAGCCACACTGCGTTTGTACTCAAGGTTAATTACAGACGACATTTTGCTTGCTTATGAGGTTACTCACTATATGCATAATAAAAGATCTTGTGTAATGGAGTATGCAACACTCAAGCTTAGGGCTCATTCGGTTTGGAGGAAATCTAAACGTAGGAATTTGGAGTAGTATAGGAATTTGATAGGATGGCACTTGCCACCCTAAGGAATTGACTTGCCTCGTTCCTACGCGCAAAATGAGCTTTGATTGGATGTGTAATTTCCTCTAAAAGCATAGGAAATGAATCGTATTCCCACGAAATTCCTTTACGCATTTCCTACAAACCGAATGCATATATAGAAAATTTTCCTTGGAATCCTTGTTCCCACGTTTTTCCTATAAAAATCCTTCAAACCGAATGAGGCCTTAACATGAAATAAAGCTTATAATAGGGTGGAGTGGCACTTCCTACAAAGGATGATGAAGATGGGCTTTGAGGATCATGGCAGTTATGAAATGTGTCACACCAGCGTGGTTGTCGAGTCACTTTCACGTTTACTAGCTGCGTTTGTTTAGTTGTCGAGCCACTTTCACGTTTCTGCCATCCCAATTCAGACGGCTGCTTTTAGTTCTGCACAACGAGCAGCCATATTAAGCCTGTTTGCGTTCGTCTGCAGCCGAGTTCAGAAAAGAATCCAAAATTGCAGGGATATTTTTTAGAAACAAAGAGCAATGGAAAAAAAACACTTTAAAAATATTAACTGAGCAAGGGAAGAAACTTTTGGGACATGCAAAAGTGAACTTAAATGGTCACAAACAAAACCCAGAGATGCCACACATAACTAATACCTGGACGGTTTCCATCAACATTCCAAAGAAAGTGCCACCCAAGCAACGACAATACATGGGAAACACAAAACAAAAGAAGATCTGGTGGATGCCTATCAAGTCTGGCAATTTTTTGCGATAAATTGCACAAGCTGGCGAACAAACAAAGAGTCTGCAGCATCATCATTTGATGTTCATTGTTTCAACATAAATCCCTGAACAAGTTCTTTGCCGCCAGAGCGGTCGCCCTTCCTTAACCATAGTTCAGGCGGAACATGTCGTTCTGCACGTAGAAGCTCCCTCCAGCTGGCAGCAAATGGAACATCTGCAAATACAGTGGATCACAAGGTTAGAAAAGACTCCAAATCCTTGTATGAAGGACAACTAAGAAAATTTCCCTTGAGATCAGAAAGACAAGAACATAACAATGTACTTCCATGCAACCTCTCAAACCCGTTAAGACACAGACCTGCTACCAGGAAGAAAAACCATCCTAATAGGCAAATGGACACAGACATAGTGAATTAAAGAGCTACACTCTTCTAAGGACCAGTAACAAATCACATTGATCAAGGACCATCTAAGAGTCCCACTGTTCAATAAAAAAGGCAGCATAAGCGTCATAAAGCATGGAACTGTTGAACTGAGTGGCTAAGAGGTGTAATGGGTTACAAATTACTTACATGTGCATCAAGGTTAGATTTGGAAAACTACATATTACCCATAAAAAAGCTGGACTTGCAATTATAGCATGTATCATCACCAGCGACCTATTTAAGATAAAACTACACATAAACAGCGGGTGAATTGTTTCATTAGCAAACAATAGGTTTTATACTCGCTCCATCCCGTAATGTAAGGTGTTATTACAACCGATATACTTACATATTGGTTGTAATAACAACTTATATTACGGGACAGAGCGAGTATTTGTTATTCTAAACGACCACCTAATTATGAATAGAGCACACTATCGTCACATAAACAGTGCATGGTGAAAGGAATTCTGATAAGGAAGCAATGAAACTTCAATAGAAGAAGTGCGCTAGCTACACTAATCCAACATATGACTCTGGAACATATAACCTCACCCCTCTTTCCCAAGGCATGGCCAAAACATAACTCTAGTTCATAGCAACTAGGAAAGTGATGCTCACATTATCAGTATCACAAATTAAGAAAAGGAGCAACACTACAGCAAATATCGTACTGATGCAACAGAGCAATGCATATTATCTATTCACATCAAGAAACAACCACATCAGTACTCACTAACATGGCAATCACTACATATGGCCAAATCCAGCAACCAAGAGCCATAACTGAGCCAACAAAAAAAAAATTAAGATCACACTTGGAAACACAACAGTGATAGATGGACAGAAATATCCATTCATACTGCAAAGCATGGTCCTAGAGAATGAAATAATTTAGAGCAATCAGTAACAAAGAGCGATCAGCACCAAACTACAGGCCAGTATATACTGAATAATGATCAATTTTTAGGACAGACTAAAATCCCAACAGATCTTGTAAAGAACTACACGCACTGAAATTACCTCAAGGAAAAGTAAATCTGAAAACGTGCCTACGAAACAAAAGAACTGCCAAAAGGAGATCCCAAGGACGATGCCTACAAGGGAATGACACGGTTCCGGGATAAAGATCTATAAATGTCCACTTGTCGGATACAAGTCTCCAGGTCCAAACAAATCTAGCATAGCCTAATTAATCAAGTACCATCTAGTGATGAGACAGGGATATAGATTAATTTGATAGACCCCACCGATCATGATAGCAAAGCATAGATCACAGAAACGAAATTGAGGGCCTTCCACTCCTAGGGAAGGAGTACCGTATGATTTGCGAATTTGGAACCAAACGAAGGATCGCAGTGGTAATCACAGTTAATAGGATCAGATCAGCACATACGAGAACCAAACAAGAGAAATATTGGATGAGGGGACGGGCGAGATGGAGCGAATCGTGTGGGTGGTGCAGACCTGTGAGAACTTGAGGGGGTGCTCGCCGGGGCCGGTGGTGATGGTGCCGGAGACGAAGACGAGGACGCCGCCCTGGGGCCCCGAGGGCTGGCAGTCGACGGTGTCGATCTTGTGCTGGCACTGCTGGAAGGGGAGAGATCCGAGCTTGCCGGCGATGGCGGCGGGGCCGCCGAACTTCTCGCCCTCGAAGGTGAGCATGGAGCCGTCCTGGTACAGCCCCACCAGCGCGGCGCGGTTGGAGTCGAACGTGTGGTAGTAGTGCTGCACGAACGCCTTCGAGACCGAATCGGGATCCATGGCCTCTCCCTCCTCGCCTCGCCTCGCCTAGGGTTTGGAGCTCTGGATGCGTAGGCTTTGGGCGTTGGGAGCCGGAGTTTGGTAAGTGGGGAGAGAGGGGTTCGTGAGGGGAATAATAATTGCTGGCGATTTGGATGGGGATGGCCGGGGGTGGGGTGGGGCTTGGCGTGGGAAGGACGCTACGCTGTAGGGGCTGGGCCCGTCGATGGACGAATGCAGCGCTGGGCTAGTTTTCCGCTTTTTGGGAGATGCGGCGTTGGGGGTGCCCTATGTCTCGCATTAAGCGGGAGAGGAGCGAACCGAACCCCTCGCTGAAGGCAAATGCCACTTGGCCCGGCCCACGCGCGCGGGATACACCAGCCTGTTTTTTGCTTTTTCACGTTTTTTGATTTTGTTTTTTCTTTTGTTTATTTATACTTTATAATATTCTATATATATATTACAAAAAAATACTCTTTAGAAACAAATTTGAAAAATGTTAAATAAGTATTAAAAAATATTGCACAAGAATTTGAAAAATGTTGAACAAGTATTTGAAAAATGTTGAATAAGTATTTTAAATGTGGATCAAGTATTCAAAAAATGTTGAATAAGTATTAAAAAATTGAACAAGAATTTGGAAAATGTTGAATCAATACTAAAATGTTGAGCAATTATTAAAAAATGTTGAATAAGCATTCCTACAATGTTGAAGGTATATACAAAATATGTTGATCACTTATTAAAAAATGTTTTTGACATATACGAAAATGCAGACTGAAAACGAAAACAAACAAAAGAAAAACAAATAATGGAGAAGAAAACAGGAAACCAAACAAATATTTGAAAAAATGTTGAACAAATATTTGAAAAATATTGAAAAAGTATTTAAGAAAATGTTGATCATGTATATAAAAATGGTGTACAAGTATTTTAAAAAATATTGAAAAAGTATTTGAAAAACTTTGAACAAGTATGTGAAAAAATGGTGAACAAGTATTTGAAAATAATGTTAATCCTGTATTTAAAAAATGTAAAAATTGTGTATAAAAAAATATTTACCATGTATTACAAAAATGTATGATTTGTATTGAAAAAGTGCTAGACGTGTATTAGAAAAATGTTGTTGACATATACAAAGAGTGTAGAATAATAACCAAAAGAACAAAGAAAACCAAAATTAGAAACAAAATAAAAAATGAAGAAACACAATGCAAAAATGAATGAAAAAGAAGGAAACAAAAATGGAGAAGAAAAAGAAAAAACAAAAAAAGGAAAAAGGAAAAATCCCAAAGAAATAGGTTGCTCTAGCATCAAGTAGAACGCGCCCCTTGTTGTTACCACGAAAGGAACTTGGGTGGAGTGTTTAGCGCGGCGCGCGTTCTCCCTGGAGACCCCAGTTTGATCCCTCTGTCTCACATTTCTTTGCTCTTTTACACTGTGCGCGCATGGATGGGCCGACCCAATATGACGCGAGGGGAGAAAAAGCTTCAGCGAGAGATGTTGCTTGTATCGCTTAAGGCGATAAATAGTCGCCGCGGCGGCGTTGGGCTAGTCTCCTTTTCCTTTTGGAAAGTTGGGGTAGTTATCCATGGGCCTATAATGGTTGTGGGTGTTCATAGGCTGGGATTGTTTTAGTGTTCTTGCACTTGTTTAACATGGATTTGCTTGTCTAAGAAACGTGGATTTGCTAAAAAAACTTGTTTAACGTGGTCGGTGGATCCCTTGAATGCTCGCCGGAACATACAGTTGGTCTAGCAAGTATTTCTACCTTTGGATGCCACGACAATTCTTCAGGTTCCGGTTTATACTTGAAACATGGATGATTTCTAGTCATGGGGGTTTGATAAAAAATGGCAGTTTCTCCGTCAGGTCTACATACAAAATGATAGTGGCAACAAAGAAAAGGAGGGAAGACTGGTTGGATGACGGCCGGTTCTTCAAATATTGGAGCAAACAAGAAATCATGGGATATGTTGTGGAAGGTAACGGTGCCGGCAAAAATCAGGAATTTCCTTTGGAAGCTAACACATAACTCTATCCCAATGGAGGATGTTCGAAACCACAGAAAAATGCCCCCCTTATTATGTACTAGCAAGAGAGCATGTGCGTTACAACGGGAGAAAAAATTCAGATGCCCCTAATCCAATAACAATGACTCAAGGCCGATATAGGTCCATATCTTTTATTTTCAACATGGCATTGGCAAAAGAACCTGCACATTGCGACAGGAGTGAAAAAAATACCACACGCTCATATCCAATAATCATGATTGAAGGCCCCATTAGGTCCACGTGCATCCCATCTGTGTTATGGCCATGCTCCTCCCCCACCCATCGCCGATGGTGGCCTTGGTGCTCACACAACTACAACGTGTTTGAATGTGGTCAATCCAAAGATGTGTGTCGCGCTCTACGCATAAGATGAGAAATTTGCTTTCTTTGCCCCGTACGAGGTTTTGTCGAGGCAAGCGAGATGCGAGATTATAGATTTTCGATGTGGTTTTGGTGAGGTATTGATTTCCAATACAGATCTTACACCAGTACAAAAAAAGACAAATCATGCGCTATTGTGTAAGATTGCACCCTAAATAGCAATAGGTAAAACAACTTCACATTCAGATTCCACACATTTTCTAATTAATTTTCATATATAACATGCTAAAATTGAAGTTAGGGTTTAAAAGATATGGACATTTTATAAAACTATTTTAATTTGTCCATGGAGTGCGGGTTTATTAACCGAAATACCAAGGTTTTTTGCAAAAAAGTGAAGGTTTTCTGGACTCACTAGGAGCGTGGGTCGATTAAACAAAATATCGAGGGGTTTTCTGCTAAAATGAAACATTTTTCTATATTCACTTAAAACAGGACCACGGGTTGAATTCATGAAACTGCAGGGGGGTTCTACAAAAGGCATGACGACGGACGGGAAGAAGCAATAGCCCCTTTATTAGTAGGTATTGATATAGATATATATGTGGTATGTAGGACTCCTTGAAACATAGTTTAATTAAATGCAACATGGCATGATGCGTGTGGGCGTTTGTTGATCATGAATTGATGGAACACATGATCACAACAACTGAACCATCCACTCGGAGCTGGTTGTTCATAATGATGGAGCTTCTCAGCCACGAAGAATTGACCCGCATGATTGTGACCCTCTGGGCGATCTGGTAAGAAAAAATCTAATACATGAGGGGATTAACCAGAGCTCATTATCTACCCATCTTTTTGTCACAAAGTTTATTTCAGAGCTTGACCAACTACAAGTCCCAAATGTACCACATGCAATAACTCCAACAGATCATGTTCAAGCAAGGTGGGTTCAACTGCCAGAAGGTTTAGTCAATATCGATGCAGATGCGGGGACTTCGGTAAGGACGCCTCCCGCAAGTGCAAGTTCCTTGAGGAGGAGAATAAAGCCAAGGCGACCGAGCTCGCCAAGGCCCTTCAGGAGGCCAAAGAGGCGCAGTCCGAATCTAGGGCGGCTCACGAGGAGATCCGGCAGGCCGGAAAGATAGCGGCTGGTAAGCCCTTTCTTTTACAGACTTAGTTTGGCGATCAGAGATATGCCTTGCTTAATCAACTGTGGAGTTCTCCAGACGCTTTTGCGGATCTTCCGAAGTGTGCCGCCGACGCCGCGCAATTCTTCCAGTCTCAGGAGGGATATGCGACGGAGAAGTTGTTTTGGTCACAGTTCGGCACGGGAGCGCCCAGCGTTGCTGAACGACCAAATGGCGCAATGGGCCGAGCTGTGTAAGATGTCTGGAGTGGCCATGAAGGACGTCATAGTTCGGCTATGGCCAGCCGAACCCATTTCGAGCAGCTATTTCAGCCTGGCGTGGCGACTCGTCGATGTAGTGCCCCGAATCGACGCAATCAAGCGGTCGGTGTGCATAGAAGGTGCACGGATGGCCTTCGCCCGCGTAAAGATGCACTAGGCGAAGATGAAGGCTGCCGAAGTGGCTGCCGAGGACCCTCCCGGAGGCAAGAACCACCGCACGCCGGAGCGCTATTTAGAGGACGTCCTGGAGGGTGCCCGCTTGGTAGAGGGTCAATGCTCAAAGGACATTATGTTCGAATAAATGTACCCGAATTGTCTGGAATTTTTATTATATATGAAGGCTTTGTAATATATTTGTGCCTTTGTCTGGAAGTTCTTTCCTCCTGTGCGGCCGTTTTTGTATTCCTGAGAGTTTTCCAGTCGTCGGCTTCGGCCCCCACGTAGATACTACGGGGGTGTTCAGAATAGCACATGATCACACTTAACCCAACGTCTTGGTCCGTGAAGGAGGTGTCAGTGCGGCGAACCAGGCAATCAGACTATGTGGCTTTACCACTCTCACTTAGCCATAGGAGTTTGACGATGGGGCTAGAAGATAGCCCCTCGTATGTACGCAGCTATTCGGATGCGGATGCGTTACGTATGTGACCGAAAAAGCGGTCCTTCATGTAATACGGAAACAATCGCTAAAGATCTTAATAATTCACCGAGTGGCTGACCAGCTCTCGCCGCATCATGATAGTCAGGTTTTGGCTTTCTCTACCGAGGTGCTTGACCGGACGAACCAGAAACACAATCGCAGTAGTTCTCTCTTTACTACCCTAGCCGAACAAACGGAACGTAAGGTAGCAAACACAGGAGTCGGGCAACCCAACTATTGACCAAAGACATGATTTGGAGCCGATCCATATAATGCCAAGCTCGGGACGCTGAATTGTGCTATAAAGCTATTTGGGCTTTTGTGTGGCGACACATGTGTGGCCATATAGAGCCCTGGCAATTTGTGTTGAGGTGAGTGAGACAATTGAGGAGACGGTATACAGTCTATGAATAAAGGCGATACTGAAAAAATGTTTTCACTGAATTCTGATTGAGACGTCAAAACGTGACCTTACAGAGGGCACCATAATCACCAAGGCCATTTTACATGCCATAGGTCTGAGAAGAAGGGGAAAAGGTTCTTGAATAAAGTTTTGGTCTACAAAATCCTTTGGACCTCCTGCTGCACATATGCGCCACTTTCGCCTTGGAGAGGGAGATTCCTTGAGAGGAATCATCTTCGGCTATTTTAAATCGGGCTCGAAAAGAGTCCTTGTAGGTCCGTAAGACGAATAGGTTTTAATTCACCTGTGGTAAGAGAGAGAAAATAATTAAGGAAAAGAGGAAGGCCATATAGGGTCGAACCGTACTATGGGCCTATCCATATTGTGCCTCCGCTGATGCCCAAGGTATTTTGAGTGCATAATTATGCACGCACGGTATGAATTTCGCGGATGTGTGGCGATCGACAAAGGCGAAACTGCTAGTCCAGCTCTGGAATTGCCAAGCTATCAGCAGGCAAAGCTGCTAGTCCAACTCTGGAATTGCCGAGCTGTCAGCAGGCGAAACTGACCGGTCTTGTTTAATGAAGTCCGGAGGCTTGATGGCCGATGAGGTGTGTGGCTTGACAGGGCCGTTCTGTACTTCGGTCGCGATGGCCGCAGTGTGCTTCTCAGTACGGAGGGAGAGTTCCGTGTCTTTGTTGGTTGTAATGATGCCACGTGGGTCGGGCATCTTGAGCTTTAGATAAGCTTAGTGCGGGACCGCGTTAAATGGGCAAAAGCCAGTGCATGGTATCCACTGCGGAAGGGGACGATATCGAAGACCAAGTCTTCGCTTCGAAAGTTATCTGGCGAACCGAAGACGACTTCCAATATTATTGAGCCCGTGCAGCGGGCCTCTACACCAGGTATTACTCCTTTAAAGGTAGTTTTAGTGGGCTTGATTCTTGACGAATCAATGCCCATTTTGCGGACAATGTCCTGATAGAGCAGGTTGAGACTGCTGCCGTCGTCCATGAGGACTCGCATAAGGTGGAATCTGCCGATGATTGGATCGAGGACCAGAGCTCCCGAACCTCCATGACTGATACTGGTTGGGTGGTCCTTTCGATCGAAGGTGATTGGACAAGCCGACCATGGGGATGTGTGTGACATATATCATATTCACCGTTTTTACCTCGGGGGAAAATTTCTTCTGTCCTCCCGTGTTCGGTGGGTGAGGCTCTTCATCGTCATCCTCGCTGGGCGGCCCTTTCCCTTCATGTTTGGCGTTAAGCTTGGCTGCCTGCTTAAAGACCCAACAGTTTCTGTTGGTATGATTGGCAGGCTTATCGGGGGTGTCGTGAATCTGGCAAGGCCGGTTGAGTATTCTGTCCAAACTAGATGGACCATCTATGTTTCCTTTGAATGGCTTCTTTCATTGACCAGACTTAGAGCCTCTGAATCTAGCGTTGACCGCTGTGTCTTCGGTACTTCCATTGTTGATTCAATGCTTGTGCTTGTTGCGTCATGGTTTGACATTGCCGTCCCTGGCTTCAGAGGTGCCGGGGTCGCTGGTGCTATTACTTCCGCGGGCTAGCCAGTTGTCTTCTCCCGCACAAAAGTGGGTCATTAGTGCAGTAAGGGCTGCCATAGACTTCAATTTTTCTTGGCCGAGGTGTCGGGCGAGCCATTCGTCACGGACGCTGTGTTTAAAGGCCGCGGGGCTTCGGCGTCCGAACAGTCAACAATTTGGTTCTTTTTATTAGGAACCTTGTCCAGAGTTTCCGGGCTGACTCGCCGGGTTACAGGACTATGTGACTGAGGTCATCAGCGTCCGGGGGCCGTACATAGGTACCTTGGAAGTTGTCTCTAAAGGCATCTTCCAAATCTTCCTAGCTACCAATAGAATTTTCTGGGAGGCTGTTTAACCAATGTCGTGTTGGTCCCTTAAATTTCAAGGGGAGATATTTGATGGCATGTAGGTCATCACCGTGAGCCATGTGTATGTGGAGAAGAAAATCTTCAATCCAGAATGCGGGGTCTGTCGTGCCGTCGTATGAGTCGATGTTCACGGGTTTAAACCCTTCTGGGAACTGGTGCTCCATTACCTCATCGGCGAAGCATAGGGGTGTGCGGCGCCTCTATATCGGGCAATGTCGTGACGTAGTTTGGAAGAAGTCCGTATGCGATTTTCGGCCCGAGTGAGGTTGTGCTGTCGCGCCAGGCCTGACGGCCGTCCTCTCGTGCTGGTTTGACCGGCTCTATTGTCCAGGTCCTGTCGTAGGTCATATGTGTATTCTGGAGCCGTCGTTCCCCTGCTTTTATGGCGAGGTGGTGCGGGCTGGTGCTCGGCTTGAGTTGCCGCTCTGTCTCGGCCACGCGGTGGTCGGTCAGGTCTGTCAACAGCGTCACGCTTGGTGGTATGGGCTCTAGTACCTCGTCGTCGAATTGGGGTAGCAGCTTGCACTTCAGATAGCTCTTTGTTGGGTGTACGAGGCCGTATTCCTCGGTTGCCAAGACGTTAGTCCATTTTTCATTAAGTAAGTAATGATCATCTTGAAGTTGTTGTTGTTTCTTTTTTAGGCTTCTTGCGGTGGCAATTAGCCGGCGCTTGAAGCACTCTTGTTCGAGGGGTTCCTCCGGCACGATGAAATCTTCGTCACAGAGGCTCACGTCTTCTTCGGAGGTCGGTAGGTAGTTACTATCCTCCGAACCCTCGTTCTCGACAAGATCGTCGGGGTTTACCTGCCCATCCTCCCAATCATCATGTTCGGATGTTGGCTCTACAGGGGCTTCAGGGTCTTCGGCATTATCCAGAGTATTATTGTCTTCGGTGCCGGTATTGCCGTCTTTGTCGCGGCGCGGTTTTGAGCGGCGACGTTGACGTTGACGTTGACGCTTCGGAGGGGCTTGGCAGGCTTTTCGTCGACTGGATTCTCCTTGCTGTCGTTGCCGTCCTCTTTGGGTGTGTCCACCATGTACACGTCGTATGTGGAGGTGGCCGTCCATCGTCCGCTAAATGGAGGGTTTTGGCCTTGTTCGTCTCCAGCATCGTCGTCCATACCATCAATGTCTTCAGAGGCATAGTCCAGTGTCGGTTAGATCTTCGACGGTGGCTATGAAGTGGGTGGTGGGTGGGACGTAAAATTCCCCGCTTTCAACCCCTAGTCTGGGCTGGGTATAATTCGGAAGTGATCCTTCCATAATGGCGAGTGATCGCATTAAGTCCAGAGCCTCATTTAAAGGAGAGGGTCGGATGGAGAAACGAGAGTCCGTGGAGCTGTCTGGAGTTGGAGCCTCCTGGCGGTACCCGCTTGACACAGACCTCGAGAGTTTGGACCTAGAGTCCGGCGGAGTGTCCGACGCTTCTCCGGCAACAAGCTCCGTAAGTGCAGAGAGTCCGGCGGGCTCTAGACTCCCGTGTTCGGACCTATCGGCCTGCTCTAGATTTGAGGCCAGAGCGGTAATCGGGCGCGAACCCTTCGAAGATCAAATCTCCTCGGATATCAGCGACATAGTTTAGGTTCCCAAAACTGATCCGACAACCAGGGGCATAGCTGTCGATCTGCTCGAGGTGGCCAATTGAATTGGCACGCAGCATGAAGCCGCCGAATATGAAAATTTGGCCGGGGGGGGGGGGTCCTCCCCTAAAACAACATCATTGTGGATGATTGAACAAGCCATCGAATCCTTTGTTGACAGCATAGAGGAACTCTCAATGAAAGCACCAATGTCAGTGTCGAAACCGATAGATCTCGGGTGGGGGGTCCTGAACTGTGCATCTAAGGATCGAAGGTAACAGGAGGCATGGGACATGATGTTTACCCAGGTTTGGGCCCTCTTGATGTAGGTAAAACCCTACGTCCTGCTTGATTGACTTTGATGAGTATAGGGGTTAGAAGAGTTGATCTACCTCGAGATCGTAATGGCTAAACCCTAGAAGTCTAACCTGTATGATTATGACTGCCTCTACGGACTAAACCCTCCAGTTTATATAGATACCGAAGGGGGCTAGGGTTTGTACATAGTTGGTTTACAGAAAAGGAATCTTCATATCCAAACAGCAAGCTTGCCTTCCATGCCAAGGAGAGTCCCATCCGGACACGGGGGAAGCCTTCTATCTTGTATCTTCACGGCCCACCAGTCCGGCCCACGTCACATAGCCCAGACACCCGGGCACCCCCTAATCAAGGACTCCCTCACCTTCCCCCTGAAGAAAGTTCGGATCACCGAAGCTTCGTTGTTCGGCTCGAACCTCCGTAGAGGGGATGCACGGGCCTGGAGGGGTTGGGCCCTATGGTGGAGCATCACATGGATCACGCCCACCATGGTGACACCGCTGTTGATAAGGACCTTCACTTGGTCCTTGAGTTCTTAGAAGTCCACATGGTTCCACCAGTCGAGGTTCTCGGTGGTCCAGGAATGCAACCTCTTCAAGGGCGCTACCTAGAAGGCTAGGACCCCCTCCTGGCCCCCTGATGGCACGGCCATGTAAAGCTAGCTACTCCTCTTGTCATTGTTTCACAGTCTCGATGAATTTTCCTTTCAGCCACTTGACATCGTGGAGCTTTCTTATCATGGCTCTACCTCACTCTATGATATGACGACCATTACTCTATGGTTTAATAGTTGGGACCCACCAGGTTGAAGCGTAGGTAGCATTATCTGTCTGGTCGCGAACGTGTACGTACATAGCGGTCGATCGGTCTCTCTGCGGCGATGAACCATGATCGAGTAAGGAGCGGCACGTGCGTAGTAGAGCCGCCGATGTAGCATGTCACACAGTCCCGTCTATATCGTGTAGACATATGTACAACCACGCAGCAAGAAAGTAAATACGGCTATGTATGTACATACGGACGGTGTCTCTAACACATATAGGGACGTCGTCATGTTCATCGGCAGCTAACCGGCTGGGTCGGAATGGGGGAAACAACGTTGTGTTCATCGGGAGGAAACCAATTGGGTAGGAATATGTCATGTTCATCGGGAGCCAATCGGCTTGGATGGCACAGGCAAATAGCTGAAACGAGGCATGGCGTACTGCAGAACGGAGGAAACAACACTCTGTTCGATCACATACGGTCGAAATGGTGCCATGTTCATCGGGAAAGGGCCCGGCGCACTGCAAAATGGAGGAAACAGACTTCTGTTCGAATGCCTACGATCGAAACAGGGTCCTGTTGATCGAGAGGGGTGTGGCGTACCGCAAAGCGGGACTCTACGGGCTATTGTTCATCCACCATCTACTACCTCGCTCCAGCCTCCACGGGGCTACTGTTCATCCACCGTCGACTTCCTCCAGCCTCCACCTGCTACTGTTCATCCACCATCGACTTCCTCCACAACCTCCACATGCTATTGTTCATCCACCGCGGCTTCCTCCTGCCTCCACCAGCTACCGTTTATCCATGGGCTACTGTTCATCTAGCACCCACCGGCTACTGTTCATCCAGCCTTCATAGGGTCTTATTCATTCACCCCCTACCAGCTGGGGTGTGGCGGCCTCCTCAGGGTCATGTTCATCCAGCGGCAACCATGCGGGGTCCTGTTCATCCAACCCCTACTAGGGAACTCTTCATCCAACCCTTATCGGGGAACTGTTCATCCACAGCCAACCAACAGGTTCAACTCACCACGTCTCAACTCGTTCTACGTATCGCGCGCACAGTAGCAACGATCATTGTTCATCGAGAGGCAAACCCAACATCGGCTGGCTACATCTCACACGGAGGCTCAATTAGCTTCAGTAAGCAGCCACAACGATCGATCGCTCAGGTTCAGTTAGCAGCAGTAGCGAAGGAATCACTCGGGTTCAGTCAGCGGCGAAGGAATCGCTCGGGTCCAGTTAACATCCAAGGGATCGATACCTCGGGTTCAATGACGCCGCTACTACAATCGCTCGGGTTAGGTAAGGGAACGCCTCACTCGGATTCAGTTCGAGCCAACACCTCGCACACATGCGCGTACGAGAGAAATGCGCAAACCACAGTGCATCGCTCGGCTCCGACCATCCACCGTAACCGGGAACTCCCTAAAATTTTCCTTGCCCTCGCTTCTACCACAATTTTTTCCATCATGGACATCCCAAAGAATCTCATGCAGGTACGTCTCCGGCCCGCCCAGTGCGAAAAGCCCATTTTTTGTCATGATTTTTTGTCATAGAAGTAGGAGCCCACCACATCTATGATGATACGTGTTTTTGTCACAATTATCGTCATAGAAGTATCATAACCATGACAGAAAAAATTTCGTTCGAGCCATAATGTCATGGATGTGTCTTTTTTTAGTGTATGCAGGGTAGTCCACCGCTGAATGTACTCCCGGAGAGTTTTGTTTTGCTTCTAGACACAATGCTACAACTCCGCCAAACCACCCGGTCGCTTGTACGTGCCCTCGAAGGTCTTGATGAAGACTCGGGCCAGGTCATCCCAGCAATATATGCTGCCGGGCGGAAGCTGGTAGAGCCAAGCCCGAGTGGATCCCTCGAGCATCAGTGGCAAATGCTTCATGGCCACGTTCTTGTTGCTGCCGCCAATCTGGATCACTATTCGGTAATCTTCTAACCAGATTTTTGGCTTCGACTCATAAGTGAACTTGCTGATCCATGTTGCCAACCTAAAGTTGTTGGGGATCTTTGCAACCCAAATGTATCAACTAAAACACTCGAGGCTGGAAGGCGCCGAGCCACTCAGTACATCAACATCAAGGCACTCTCTCAAAGGCCGACCCATGTCGACCAGATTCTGAGCAAGAACGGATCTTGCATTGAACTGCGGGTCCCCATCAAAATACACTATCTTGGACATCTTTTATGATTGTGATCCCCCATCAAATATAATATGCCAAAATTGTTGGCGTTGGACAAGGAAGACAACGTAATGATTTATGTTTGTTCATATTCACACATAAGTTATATTGTCATAGATCTTTAACATGTGGTGCTTGCTCCCTATCTTTGCTAGCCAAAAATTCCGCACTAAGTAGAGATACTACTTGTGCATCCAAAAACCCTTAAACCCAAAATATTGTAGGAAGACATGATGCAAAAACTCTCCCATCTTGGGGAGGGAAATCTTCATCAACATCTTCAACGACACCATCTCCTCTCAAACCCTAGTTCATCTCTTGTGTTCAATCTTTGTACCGGAACCTTAGATTGGTGCTTGTGGGTGACTAGTAGTGTTGATTACATCTTGTAGTTGATTACTATATGGTTTATTTGGTGGAAGATTTTATGTTCGAATCCATTACGCTATTTAATACCCCTCTGATCTTGAGCATGATTATCATTTGTGAGCAGTTACTTTTGTTCTTGACGTCACACGAGAAATCTTGTTGCAAGTAATCATGTGAACTTGATATGTGTTTGATATTTTGATGATATGTATGTTGTGATTCCCTTAGTGGTGTCATGTGAACGTCGACTACATGACACTTCACCTTATTAGGGCCTAAGGTATTGCATTGTGGAGTAGTTATTAGATTATGGGTTGCTAGAGTGACAAAAGTTTAGACCCTAGTTTATGCGCTACTTCATAAGGGACTGATTTGGATCCAAAAGTTTAATGCTATGGTAAGATTTTATCTTAATACTTTTCTCGTAGTTGAGGATGCTTGTGAGGGGGTTAATCATAAGTATGAGGTTTGTTCAAGTAAGAACAACACCTAAGCACCGGTCCACCCACATATCAAATTATCAAAGTAGCGAACGCGAATCAAACCAAAATGATGAAAGTGACTAGATGAAATCCCCGTGTACCCTCAAGAACACTTTGCTTATCATTAGAGACTGTTTTGGCATGTCCTTTTCCCCAAAAGGATTGGGCTACCTTGCTGCATTTTATTTGCCATTACCGTTACTTTCTCGTTACAAATTATCTTGCTATCAAACTACTCGTTACTTATAATTTCAGTGCTTGCAGAGAATACCTTGCTGAAAACCACTTGTCATTTCCTTCTTCTCCTCATTGGGTTTGACACTCTTACTTATCGAAAGGACTACGATTGATCCCCTATACTTTTGGGTCATCAAGGCTCTTTTCTGATGCCGTTGCAGAGGAGTGAAGCGCTCTTGGTAAGGAAAAATTATTACTATATGCTGAAATTTATTGTCACTTGTTACTATGGAGAACAATCCTTTGAGGGGTTGTATGGGATATATTCACCCAGATCAGAACCACAATTAGTTTCCCCTCAACCTACTGTACCTATTGAAAATATTGGCTATGAAATTCCTTTGGGTATGATAGAACAACTGCTAACTAATCCTTATGCAGGAGATGGAACCGAACATCCTGATATGCACTTGATATATGTGGATGAAATTTGTGGATTATTTAAGATTGCAGGTTTACCCAGAGATGAAGCTAAGAAGAAGGATTTCTCTTTACATTTGAAGGGAAAAGCATTGGCATGGTATAGGCTATGCGATGATATTGGATCTTGGAATTGGAATCGATTGAAATTGGAATCCCACCAAAAAAATTATCCTATGCATCTAGTTCATCATGATCGGAATTATATATATATATATATATATATATATATATATATATATAATTTTTGGCCTTGTGAAGGAGAAAGCATCGCTCTAGCTTGGGGGAGGTTTAATTCAATGTTATATTCATGCCCCAATCATGAGCTCTAAAGATAAATTATCATTCAGAATTTTTATGCTCGGCTTTCTCGTGATGATCAATCCATGCTCGATACTTCATGTACTGGTTCTTTTATGAAGAAGACTATTGAATTAAGGTGGGATCTTTTAGAGAGAATTAAACGCAACTCGGAATATTGGGAACTCGACGAAGGTAAAGAGTCAAGTATTAAGCTTGAGTTTGATTGTGTTAAATCTTTTATGAATACCAATGCTTTTCAAAAGTTTAGCACTAAATATGGACTTGACTTAGAGATAGTATCTTCTTTTTGTGAACCATTTGCTACTCATGTTGAACTCCCTAAGGAGAAGTGGTTTAAATATCACCCACCTATCAAAGAAGAAATTAAAGAACCAGTCATAGCAAAAGATGAAACTATTATTTATAATGTTGATCTAGTTGTGTACCTACTGCTTATATTGAAAAACCACCTTTTCCTGTTAGGATGAAGGAACATGCTAAGGTTCCAACTGTGGTCAATAAAAGCAGTTTTAGAGCCCCTAAACGCGCTGAACAAATCAAAGTAGAACCTAGTGTTGCTATGGTTAAATATCTCTTGGTAGCAAATATAGATGGGCATGTTATTTACTTCTGTGATGAAGTGATAACCCACAAGTTTAGGGGATCGTTTGTAGCCTTTTTTGATAAATAAGAGTGTCGAACCCAACGAGGAGCTAAAAGAAGAACAAATATTCCCTCAAGTTCTATCGACCACGAATACAACTCTACGCACACTTGACGTCTGCTTTACCTAAAACAAGTATGAAACTATTTTGCAACAATTAAATTACGAGTACTTTGCAAGAATAAAACCATGAATAAATTGCAAGTTAATAAAAGTGGATATCTTTTGTCAATAAGAAAGTCATTTGTCCCAAGGCAATCGATAACTAGACCGGTAATCATTCATGCAATTTTATATGAGGGAGAGGCATGAGCTAACATATTGTCTCTACTTGGATCATATGCACTTATGATTGGAACTCTAGCAAGCATCCACAACTACTAAAGATCATTAAGGTCGTAAAACCCAACCATAGAATTAAGTATCAAGTCCTCTTTACTCCCATACGCAACAACCCACTTACTCGGGTATGTGCTTCCATCACTCACGCCACCCACCATAAGCGAATCATGAACATATTGCAACACCCTACAACGGGGATCCCTCCGATTGCACGACACGGAGGGCACCATAGGACAACACCATAAATAAAACATACACTCATACCAACCAAGATCACGATTAGCCCACAGGACAAAACGAATCTACTTAAACATCATAGGAAAACCATATATCATTGGGAAATAATATATAGTGTTGAGCACCATGTTTAAGTAGAGTTTATAGCGGGGAGAAGAGGTGTTACACCGCTGCATAGAGGGGGAGAAAGTTGGTGTTGACGGTAGCAAGATTGTTGATGTAGATCGCCGTCACGATCCTAGCCCCGACAACGTTCTGGCGCAACCGGGAGAGAGGGGGGAGAGAGCCCCCTCCTTCTTATTCTCCCTTGGCCTCCCCCCCCTAGATGGGAGGAGAGTTCCCCCTCTGGTCCATGGCCTCCATGGCAGCGGAGGGGCGGGATCCCCTCCGAGATTGGATCTCCCTTTCTGTTCTCTTCTGTTTCGCGTTCCTGTTTTCTGGCCCTCCACCATTTGTTAAATTCCTGGAGATCCTTAACTCCAATTGCGCTAAAAAATTTACACGATTTTTTCCATAAGTTATCTTTATTGTGCCCAAAGAAGGGCCCCAACCGACTTATGGGGAGGGCACAAGACACTTGGGCGCGCCAGGGAGTGCCCAGTGCGCCCTGGTCGGTTGTGAGGCCTCGAGCCTCCGTTTGCGTTGATTCAACCTCCTAAAAATCATACATATTCCAAAAAATTATCACATTTGGACTTCGTTTGATATGGATATTCTGCAAAACAAAAAACATGCAACAAACAGGAACTGACACTGTACACTGGAGCAATATGTTAGTCCAATAAATCATATAAAATGTTGCCAAAAATATGTGAAAGTTGTATAATATTGGCATGAAACAATCAAAAATTATAGATACGATGGAGAAGTAATTCATGCTCATCCTCGAGCAGGTAAATGATAAAAATATAATTTTTTAATGTGGAATGCTACCTAGCATAATCTTGATCATTTATCTAATCATGGCAGGAATATTAAGACATGAATGATTCAAGGCAATAGTCTATAATTTGACATAAAAACATCAATACTCAGGCATCCCAACAAACAATCGTGTCTTTCAAAATATGAATGCTAAAGAAAGCTATCCCTACAAAATCATATAGTCTTGTCATGCTCTGTCTTCTTAACACAAAGTATTTATCATGCACAACCTCGATGACAAGCCGAGCAATTGGTTCATACTTTTTAACGCGCTTCAGCTTTTTCTACCCTCACACAATACATGAGTGCAAGCAATGGATATAGCACTATGGATGGAATAGAGTATGATGATAGGGGTAAATATAGAGAAGACAAAAAAGTAATAAAGTCTCACATCGACGCGGCTAACCAACGGGCTATGGAGATGCCCACCAATTGATATCAATGCGAGGAGTAGGATTGCCATGCAACGGATGCACTAAGAGATATAAGTGTATGAAATCTCAATATGAAAACTAAGTGGGTGTGCATCCAACTTGCTTGCTCATGAAGACCTCAGGCATTTGAGGAAGCCCATCATCGGAATATACAAGCCAAGTTCTATAATGGAAAATTGCCACTAGTTTATGAAAGTGACTAAATAGGAGACTCTCTATATGAAAAATATGTTGCTACTTTGAAGCACAAGCGTGGTGAAGGATAGTACAATGCCCCTTCTCTATTTGTTTATTTTTTCTTTGTTTTTTTTATTTTTTTCTGTTTTCCTTTTTTTCTTCTTTTTTTCTCTCATTGTCTGGAGTCTCGTCCTAACTTGTGGGGGAATCATAGTCTCCATCATCCTTTCCTCATTGGGGCAATGCTCTAATAATGAATAATGATGGTCATCACACTTCTATTTACTTACAACTCAAAAGAAATAAGAACTACAACTCGATACCTAGAACAAAGTATGACTCTATATGAATGCCTCTGGCAGTGTACCAGGATGTGCAATGATCTAGCGTAACAACGATATCAAAAAAATGGACAAGCCATGGAAATATCATGCTAGCTATCTTACGATCATGCAAAGCGATATGACAATGAATGCTCAAGTCATCAAAATAGAAGCGGTGGAAGTTGCATGGCAATATATCTCAGAATGGCTATGGAAATGCCATAAT
Source organism: Triticum aestivum (assembly GCF_018294505.1). Taxonomy (NCBI): domain Eukaryota; kingdom Viridiplantae; phylum Streptophyta; class Magnoliopsida; order Poales; family Poaceae; genus Triticum; species Triticum aestivum. The sequence continues at coordinate 262,921,818 of NC_057812.1, read as the reverse complement.
AGGTAGGTATGGTGGCTGTTTTGAGGAAGATATAATAAGACGTATGTGTGATAGAGCATATCATATCACGGGGTTTGGATGCACCTGCGAAGTTTGCACCGACTCTCGAGGTGAGAAAGGGCAATGCACGGTACCGTAGAGGCTAGCAAATTGTGGAAAGGTAAGAGCACGTATAATCCATGGACTCACATTAGTCATAAAGAACTCATATACTTATTGCAAAAGTTTATTAGCCCTCAAAGCAAAGTACTACAATGCATACCCCTAGGGGGATATATTGGTAGGAAAAGACCATCGCTCGTCCCCGACCGCCACTCATAAGGAAGACAATCAATAATAAATCATGCTCCAACTTCATAGCATAACGAGAGACAATACGTGCATGCTTCGGGAATCACAAACCTTAACACCAATATTCTTACTGACCACAATTGTTTACTAGTGCCTCCCACATATTCCATCTCTATATTGCAAAACTATTGCAAGGAATCAAACATATCATATTCAGTGATCCACAAGTTTTATGTAGGATTTTATGACTAACCATGCAAATAACCAATTCCTATTGACTCTCTAAATAGATATAAGTGATGCACGAGAGTTTAATTCTTTCTAAAAAAGATCATGCTCTAATAAATTTAAGTTAAGTAAGAGAGCATTCTACAAACAACGGTTTTTTATGTGAAGTGAAACAGGCAATCGAAACTTCAAATGATACAAGTGAAGCACATGAAACATTCTATAAAGCCATACTCAAAAGATATAAGTGAAGTGCAATGAGCATTCTATAAATCAACCATGGACTATCTCATACCAGCATGGTGCGTAAAAGAAAAATGAAAACTAAACACAAAATACGCTCCAAGATTTACACATATCACATGAACAAAACAAAGACGAAAACATACCGATACTTGTTGAAGAAAGATGGGATGACTTCCGAGGCATCCCCAAGCTTAGATGCTTGAGTCTCCTTGAATATGTACTTGGGGTGCCTTGGGCATCCCCAAGCTTGAGCTCTTGCCTCTCCTCCTCCTCCTCATATCGAGACCTCCTCAATCTTTGATCACTTCATCCACACAAAACTTAACAAAAAACTGGTGAGATTCGTTAGTATAATAATGCAAATCACTACTCTAAGTACTGTTGCAAACCCATTAATCTTTTGTTTTTGCATTGTAGATACTGTATTACAACTTTTCCATGGCCTATACCACCGATAGAATCGATAGTTTCATCAAAACAAGCAAAACAATGCATCAAAAATAGAATCTTTCTTAAACATGATAGTCTGTAGCAATCTGAACATCTACCATACTTCTGGTACTCCAAAAATTCTGAAAAATTAGGACAAAATAAAAACTTTGTATAGCAATACTGTGCAAAAAGTTTTAGAAACTTTTGACATTCTAGTAAAAAAATTAATTCACGCACTACAGCCAAAGTTTCTGTTTTTACACCGCACATACCAACAAGCAGTCTAATCATCCTAAAGGCAAATCTTGGCACATTATTTTTATAATAAAATGGATTTGTACATTTTTTGAAAAGTTTCTGTAATTGCGATCCACAAAGTTTCCATGGGCATGAACAAAGTTCAAGGCTAGCTCCCACTTTCACGGTGCTCGTCTTTCTCACTTTCACTTTTCTTTTTGTGAACTTTTAAGTTCCCCTCTATATTTTTGTGTTTTAAACTTTATAAAAGCACTCAACAGAATAAATTGACTCTCTAAAACTTCCGGGTTGTCTCCCTAGCAGCGCTTTCTTTAAAGCCATTAAGCTAGGCATAAAGTGCTCAAGTAATGGATCCACCCGGATCCCAAGGTATATCAAAGCCAATTTTAATTAACAATGGGTTGTCATTTAGTAGTGAGCACAAAGCAACGTATATCATGCAATGACGAAGTCTAACTCTCTTCCTATGCATTGGCATGTCATAAAAGAACAATTCATGCACATCAAGTAAAGGCTAATTCATAGCATAAGCAGTTTCTTGCAATTCTATCATGTTGGAAACATAGAGAGCAGAGATGTAGTTCCTCTCTCATAATAATTGCAAGTAGGAGCAGCAAGCACATCCATATTATATTCATCAAAATTATCATGTGTAGTAGCAAAATGCAACCCATCAACATAATCCTTAATAAGTGCAAACTTCTTTGATATAGTGTAGTTGGGAGAATTCAAAAATATAATAGGACTAGCAAGTTCATCTCAATAAGCATAATTCATGTTGGCATCATGGCCACAAGCATAACAATCATCAAGTTCATAAAAAATGGATATTTCAAAAGAATCAACGGGATCATAGCAATCATCCTTCGGTAAGAACGAAGGGAAATTAAACAATGTATGAGTTGAAGAGTTACTCACATTAGAAGGTGGGCACGGGTGATCAATCCGCTCTCCCTCCTTTTGTTCTTCGCTCTCCTCATCATCTTTTTCATCCAATGAGCTTGCATTTTCATCAATTTCTTCTTCCATAGACTCCTGCAAAATATTAGTCTCTTCTTGGACAGCGGAGACTTTCTCAATAAACGCATCAATGTCGGAATTGTATTTATAATTCTCATAGCAGTATTTAAGGATGGCAAAAAATTTAGGCCTATAAACATCATCATCAAAAGCTTCATACTTTTCAAACAAAGATTCAATTTCATAAGCACCCTTAAAAGCAACAAGTTCTTCTATTCATTCCACATTATAGTAATCATATCTACCATTAGCATAAGAAGCTAAGGTTTCATAATCATTAAATTTGCATGAAAAGGGAAGGTGTGGAGCCTTCATCCTAGAGCAACAAGTATAATTATATCTTAAGCATAGCTCCCGAGCATACCAATAAAACATATGAATCAGATGCCACAATAGTTTCCCTTTTTGAGTCAAGCAATAATCCCTAAAGTATTCACGTTGATCCAACGTTACTCCCATTATCAAGTTAAATGGGGTTTTATCAGGATTATCAAAGTAGTGCATAATATCTTTCATATAACGAGCATCGAGGGTTTTAGGAGGTTCCCCATCTCCATGAGTAGCAAGTACAACTAATTGTTTTGGTGTTTCGTGTTCCATATCCATAACTAAAGATATAAAACAACTTAGAACAGAAAATAAAAACTACTTAGTGATAAAGCAAACAAGCACACACGAGAATATTCACCCCACACTATTGCTCCCCGGCAACGGCGCCAGAAAAAGGTCTTGATGACCCACAAGTGTAGGGGATTGTTTGTAGCCTTTTTCGATAAATAAGATTGTCGAACCCAACGAGGAGCTAAAGGTTGAACAAATATTCCCTCAAGTTCTATCGACACCGATACAACTCTACGCACACTTGACGTCTGCTTTACCTAAAACAAGTATGAAACTATTTTGCAAGAATAAAACTATGAGTACTTTGCAAGAATAAAACCACGAATAAATTGCAAGGTAATAAAAGTGGGTAGCTTTTGTCAACAAGTCATTTGTCCCTAGGCAATCGATAACTAGACCAGTAATCATTCATGCAATTTTATATGACGGAGAGGCATGAGCTAACATACTTTCTCTACTTGGATCATATGCACTTATGATTGGAACTCTAGCAAGCATGTGCAACTACTAAAGATCGTTAAAGGTCGTAAATCAAAACCATAGCATTAAGTATCAAGTCCTCTTTACTCCCATATGCAACAACCCACTTACTCGGGTATGTGCTTCTGTCACTCACGCCACCCACCATAAGCGAATCATGAACATATTTCAACATCCTACAGTGGGGACCCCTCTGTTTGCGTGACACGAAGGGCACCATAGGACAACACCATAAATAAAACATACACTCATACCAACCAAGATCACGATTATCCCACAAGACAAAACGGATCTACTCAAACATCATAGGATAGTCACATATCATTGGGAAATAATATATAGTGTTGAGCACCATGTTTAAGTAGAGATTACAGCGGGGAGAAGAGGTGTTACACCACTGCATAGAGGGGGGAAAGTTGGTGTTGACGGTAGCAAGATTGTTGATGTAGATCGCCGTCACGATCCTAGCCCCGGCAGCGTTCCGGCGCCACCGGGAGAGAGGGGGACAGAGCCACCCTCCTTATTCTTCCTTGGCACACCCTAGATGGGAGGATAGTTCCCTCTCTGGTCCATGGCCTTCATGGCGGCGGAGGGTCGGGAGCCCCTCCAAGATTGAATCTCCCTCTCTGTTCTCTTCTGTTTTGCGTTCCTGTTTTCTGGCCCTCCACCGTTTCTTAAATTTCCGGAGAACTGTAACTCCGATTGCCCTGAAATTTTTACATGAAAATTTTCCATAAATTATCTTTCTTGCACAGGAAAAAGGGCCCCAACCGACTTACGGGGAGGGCACAAGACACTTGGGCGCGCCAGGGGGTGCCCGGCGCGCCCTGGTGGGTTGTGGAGGCCTCGAGCCTCCTTTTGTGTTCATTCCACCTCCTAAAAATCATAAATATTCCAAAATAATTCTTTGTAATTTTTTTCTTGTTTGGACTTCGTTTGATATGGATATTCTGCGAAACAAAAAACCTGCAACAAACAGGAACTGGCGCTGGGCACTGGATCAATATGTTAGTCCAATAAATCATATAAAATGTTGCCAAATATATGTGAAAATTGTATAATGTTGGCATGAAACAATCAAAAATTATAGATACGACGGAGAGGTATCATGAAGCTGCTAGAATTGTCAAACTAGATGAAAAAGATAAACATAGACCTGTTGTTGGCATGCCTGTTGTCTCACTTAAAATAGGAGATCATTGTTATCATGGTTTATGTGATTTAGGTGCTAGCGTGAGTGCTATTCCTTTTACTTTATACCAAGAAATTATGAATGACATAGCACCTGCTGAAATAGAAGACATGGATGTTACTATTAAACTTGCTAATAGAGACACCATCACACCACTTGGGGTTATTAGAGATGTTGAAGTCTTGTGTGGGAAAATAAAATATCTTACTGATTTTCTTGTTCTTGGTTCTCCACAAGATGACTTTTGCCCCATTATCTTTGGTAGACATTTCTTGAACACCATTAATGCTAAAATAGATTGTGAGAAACAAATCGTCAGTGTTAGTTTTGGTGGTGAGTCTCATGAGTTTATTTTTTCTAAGTTTAGTAGAAAACATCATAATAAAGAATTGCCTAGTATAGATGAAATGATTGGTCTTGCTTCCATTGCCGTGCCTCCTACTGATCCACTAGAACAATATTTGCTAGACCATGAAAATGATATACATATGCATGAAAGGAATCAAATAGATAGGATCTTCTTTGAACAACGACCTCTGCTTAAACACAATTTGCCTATTGAAACTCTAGGAGGTCCACCTCCACCTAAAGGTGATCCCGTGTTTGGAATAAAACAATTGAAAGACACTTTGAAATATGGTTATCTTGATGAGAAAAAGATATATCATGTTATTATTAGTGCTAACCTTTCAGAACGTGAAGAAGAAAGATTATTGAAAATTCTGAAGAAGCACAAAGCTGCTATTGGATATACTCTTGATGATCTTAAGGGCATTAGTCCCACTCTCTGTCAGCACAAGATTAATATGGAACCTGATGCTAAACCTGTTTTTGATCATCAATGATGTTTAAATCCTAAGATGAAAGAAGTGGTAAGAACTAAAATATTAAAGCTTCTGGAGGCACGTATAATCTATCCCATAGCTGCTAGTAGATGGGAAAGTCCCGTTCATTGTGTCCCTAATAAGGAAGGCATTACTGTTGTTCCTAATGATAAGAATGAACTCATTCCACAAAGAATTGTTACAGGCTATAGAATGGTAATTGATTTTAGAAAATTAAATAAAGCAACTAGAAAAGATCATTACCCTTTGCCTTTTATTGATCAAATGTTAGAAAGACTATCTAAGCACACACACTTTTGTTTTCTCGATGGATACTCTGGTTTTTCTCAAATACCTGTTTCACAACCTAATCAAGAGAAAACCACCTTTACTTGTTCTTTTGGAACTTATGCTTATAGACGTATGCCTTTTGGTTTATGTAATGGACCTGCCACCTTTCAAAGATGTATGATTGTTATATTCTCTGATTTTGGTGAAAAGATTGTCGAGCTTTTCATGGATGATTTTTCTGTATATGGATCTTCTTTCGATGATTGCTTAAGAAACCTTGATCGAGTTTTGCAGAGATGTGAGCAAACCAATCTCATCTTGAATTGGGAGAAGTGCCACTTTATGGTTAATGAAGGTATTGTCTTGGGGCATAAAATTTCTGAATGAGGTATTGAAGTGGATAAAGCTAAAGTTGATGCAATTGAGAAAATGCCATGTCTCAGAGATATTAAAGATATTCGTAGTTTTCTCGGTCATGCTAGTTTCTATAGGAGATTTATTAAAGACTTCTCTAAAATTTCTAGGCCTCTTACAAATCTTTTATGTCAGGACACTGATCCTAAGTCACACTGATCTAGCATGTAACACATCATATCACTTTGTGGCCTCACGCACGGTATTCCCACGGGTGCCACCTTACCTGGCCCGTGACTATTTGTGCCTTTTGGCTCACGTATATGATAGTGTTGCTAGCATCCATATGACAAAGAACCCGGGCCGACATGACTAGCCGTAAACCCAAAGTGGCACTAACTTACAGGGAGAGGCATACATGACCCAGCAACGAACGTGTCGGTCATCAGTGAGTGAATCCGGGCTGTAGCAGCTGGGCTAACAGGACTCCGGAGAATCCGAGCTGTAGCAGGCTAACAAGACTCCGGTAGACACCGCATGACATTTCCCCGAAGGGACAGACACATGAACGAAGAAGGACACATGCTGGCCAGCCCAAGTGTTCCGGAGCAATAGCAAGCTACCATGGCTCGGTGGAAGCACTAGGAGACATTTCCTGGTAAGAGAGGCTACCAAGGATAAACAACTAGGTTGTACGATCCCACACATACCAAGCATTTCAATAACATACACACAATATGCTCGATATGTGCAAACACAACATGGCATCACAACATAACTCTATGATTCAAGTGTTTATTCATTAGGCTCCGAAGAGCCAAGTATTACAAACATGGGTCTCATGACCCAACATATAGAGCATACAAGCAACAAGCGGAAGCATAAATATGTCTGAGTACGGACAACTACAAATGAAAAAGGTTGAGAAGCCTGACTATCTACAAGACCCTCCCAAGGGTACAAGATCGTAGCTGAGGTAACAAGCTAAATGTCGAAGTCCACGCGATACTACTAGTGAGACTGAACTCTCTCTGCAAAAACATAAAGTAAGGAAATGTGAGTACAAATGTACCCAGCAAGACTTACATCAAAACTATCTACATATGCATCAGTATCAACAAAGGGGTGGTGGAGTTTAACAGCAGCAAGCCAGCTTTGACACAGTGGCTATCCAGAACTACGACTGCAAATAACTCTTTTGAGGTGGCGCACACGAGTCCACACATTCACCATATCAATACACCACTATGGATCCGGTCCCGTCTCCCTACGAGAACGCCATCCATAGCACTCACGCTTATCTTGCGCATTTTAGAGTATCCACTTTCACTTGTCTATGAACTGTACAAGAAACTCAGTAGTCCTTTACCGCGGGCACAACTATTCGAATAGATCATGTTAACCCTGCAGGGGTGTACTTCTTCACACACGCTCTCACCACTTATCGCCGTTTACAAGACATGTACTCGACAACCTTCAAGCAGAAGCCCAACGAGGGTGTCGGCCATGACCTGACTAACCACACAAGTCTCTAGTCCAGGTTTATCGCCTATTCGGGTTCCATCCGCAAGGAGATCCGTCCAGGGTGTCGCTCACGGCCCCAAACGATGTGTGCAGGGTTCCCAAGCCCACCTCGACGGATGGATCTACGCTTGGTACACCATGCCATGGTGCCTATTCTGTCCCAAGTCCACCTGTACCGGGTGCCACTTGGTAGACTACTAACACAACCTGCAAACACCAGATCTAGTTGCAACTCCTGGACAGAGATTGGGTTGATTAATAAGTCGAGAGAGCTTGGAGTGCCCGGAGCCCAATGTGTGGTAGTAGCTATTCATGGATCACAGACACAGAACTCAGTTCCTGAGGACGGTTTCAATGAGACAACCCATCATATACTCCTACATGGCCTCTCACCGCTACCTTTACCAAACCGTGTTCACACACTTAGCTTTCAATAGTAGGACATGTTCACCACATTCTAATCCATTCCTGATGAATCAGACCTGACTCAACTCTAAGCAGTAGCAGACATGACAACAAGCATGAATGAGTAGGCACATCAAGGCTCAAACAACTCCTACCCATGTTAGTGGGTTTCATCTATTTACTGTGGCAATGACAGGTCATGCAGAGGAAAGGGGTTCAACTATCGCAACATGTAATAGTTGAATCGTTGCTGTCCTAATGTAGTAAAGAAGAGCAGGAACGAGAGGGTGGGATTGTATCATAATGAACAAGGGGGTTTTGCTTGCCTGGCACTTCTGAAGATAGTATAGTTCTTCATCGGTGTCATCGATCTCATCATCGGAACGTCGTCTACTGAGAGGGGACAATTATCGACAAACAAGGAAGAACACAATCAATGTAATGCACAATATGATGCATGATCATGACATGGCAATATGCTGTGGTTGAGCTAATGCAACTAAGACCAGATGGGTTTGAGTCATTTTAAACCAAAGGTTCAACCCCAAACTCAAACTATGAATTCAAATAGTGCATTATCATGTTTTGAACTAAACAGTGAGTTTAAGTTGTTTAAACATGCATGAAACTAGTACAGATGGAGAGATTGGATTTTTCTGATAATTTTTCATATATAACTTATTTCATTCTGAGCTACAGTTGAATTTCTATGATTTTTAGAAGTTTAGGACATTTTTTGAAATTTCCAATTTATTTAGAAATATGAAAATTCCAGTAAATGTATTTACGACATCAGCACTGTGTCACTATGATGTCAGCAGGTCAACATGGTCAGCCTCGGTCAAACCTGATGCGTGGGACCCAAACGTGAGTGACACAGTGTTAACTAGGGGTTAAGTTTAAACTAAACGAAAGGTTAACAGGGGCTGGGCCCCACGTGTCATTGACCTAGAGGTCGGTTAGGTTAGTGCTAATTAGTGGTTAGGCCTAATTAAGCTAGAGCCACATCAGCATCGCCGGTGGTTAATCGCCGGCGACAGCAGGGGAGGCGGAGGGCGTCGGGAAACGTCCTCCGACGACCAAACCAACGGCGGAGACCACGGACGAGGTCCTGGGACTCGTCCGCGTCCATTGGCACCCGCAGAATGACCAGAGGTGGTCCGGGTCGACGGCAGGGAGCACATCCGTGGTGGGGCCCGCACGAGGTTGGCCGGGACAACGTTCTGGTATGTGGGAGGAAGAGTTGGTGGGTGTTCTCGGCTCCTGGGAGCGTGATGAGCACGACGACGCCCTTGGACGCGAGCTTGAGCGGCCGTAGCGATGGCAGTGATATGGCCGGCGGCGAGCACAACTCAGCTCCGATGCATCTACGGCTAGAGCATGAAATTGACGCGGTGAGGAGAGGGGAATCGACCAGAGTCTCACGGGGATCACATCGAGATGGTTAGCGAGCTCGGGGAAGCGATGACGGTGGCGAATCTACGGTGAAGATCTATGGGGGCCGAGGAGGAAGACGATGACGCTAGCGATGAAGCAGAGCCCTCCGGCTCCTTTCCTTCGGCTTGGGGGCGTGGTGCTCGATGGAGGAGCTTCTGTAAATGGTCACGAGGTGAGGGGTGTCCGGTGGACGCAGTGGCAGCGAGCGGCGGCGACGAGCTCGCTCGGTGGTGCCGTAGGGAGAGAGCAGAGGAGGGGAGGGGACCAGGGAGAGAGGGAGAAGTGCATGGGGTGTTGGGCATCTCCAGGCGATAAGGTGGACACGCGTGGATGTCACATCCCTAGTTCTGGTATGACCTAGACTAGCTAGTCATGTGTGCATCATGTTTAAATTTCAATGAATTTGAAATGGGGACATGTGAAAGCCTCAGAAATCATTTCTAAAAATGACGAAGATAAAATTTCTTCAAATAGATCCAAGAAAATGTTCATGTTTCTCTCTGAAAATATTGGCCAGAGCTAAAATTCAAACCAATATTTTTAGGAGCTCATAAATATTTATTTTTGGCATTTGGAATTAATACAATAACTATTTGCATTGGATTTATATTTGATATATTTGAAATATGATCCAATAATTCTGGAAATGGTTGTGGGGCTTTATATTAATGTCACTAGTCCATACAACAATTTACAGAAGCTCAGAAAATGATTTGGGTTGAAAATCAAATCAAAACAGAGTTAAAGAAAATAGAAAACTTATAGAATTAGAAAGGCAGAGAGAGAAAAGCCACCCGGGCCACTTACCTGGCACCTACCGCAGCCCATTGTGCGGCCCAGCCCACCACCGCCTCCTCCCATGTCGTCTTCCTCCTCTCCCAGGAGGACGAGCGCGTGCCCAGCGCGCGCCAGCATGCGCCGGCCACCTCCTGCTTCCCTGCTTGCCGCTGGAGGCACCCGAGGGCGCCACACACTCCCCGCGACCTGCTCTTACTCCTCCCCCTTTGTTTGGCCCTTCTCCTCCCCTGTTTCTGTCATTCTCGCGCGCACCACCGAGCGGAGCTCGTCGCCACCGTCACCGTTCACCATGGCCACCACCTCCCCTTCGCCTCACTGACCTGTCCACGAGCCCCGCCACCGTAGCCTATGCCTCTCCGTCGAGCCACGTGACGCGGGAAGCCCTAGAGAGCCGCCATCGTCATCGTCTTCACATCCGGCCGCCGGAGATCACCTTCGCTGCCCCGTCGACCTCAGCGCGTCCCCGAGCCCGCTAAGCATCTCGTCGCACCCGCCGTGAGCTCCTGCTCCTGCTCCCCCTCTCCGTTTTCCCCTCGTGTGCCGTAGCCATCGCCTCGCCTGCAACCGAACGCGTCGCCACCCGTGCTCGTCGCCGGTGATGCTCCGGTGACCATTTGGTCCCGGGCATGCACCCATCGTACCCACCGCACCACGTAGACACTGTAGGTGCTAAACGCACATTGCCACGACCACTGCAACCGCGTCCCCGCTCGCTGCCGACTCCGGCCGCCGCAAACCTCGTCGCTGGCGCTGCTCCTGGCCACCCCAGCTCCCGCCACCGCCACTGTTGGATGCGCCACTCCGCCCTCTTCCCGTAGTTGCTCTCTACGCGCGAAACGACGCTCTGTAGGCGAACATCGCAGCGCACCGCCGCATCTAGACTCGCCGACGGCTAAACGCCGGCGACCGCTGACCTGTTGACCGGCGTGGGTTGACCCCACTGCTCGGTTTGACCTCCCCCTCTCTCTCACTGACTTGCGGGCCCCGCCCAACTAATTACTCTAGTTAGCACCAATTAACTAGTTAGGTTAGTTACTACAGTCACTGACTAGTGGGCCCTGCCCAATTAGTTAGGGCTAACTAACTTAGTTGACTAGGTCACTGACCAGTGGGTCCCACTGGTCAGGTTTGACCTGGTCGATGCCTGTTGACTGCTGATGTCACCCTAACATAGTGCTGACGCAATAATGTAATTTCTGGATTAAAAACGATTCTGGAAATTCCTGAAATTGCTTTAAACTTCAAAAATTCATAGTAATTCAACCATAACTCAGATGAAGATAATCCATATATGAAAAATGATCAGAAAATTCCAAAGAATATGAATATGGCATTTTCATGCATGACAGACCAACTTATACCTACTGTATAAGTGAAAACATGATAATTGCATTTTAAGTGCTTAATGTGGAGCTTGCATATGAACCTTTGGTTCATATGGACTTCCTCTAAATTGTTACTAGATGCATTTGCACAAATCATAACATCATTGCCATGTCACATTCATTCATCATATTGTGCATTGCATTGATTGTGTTCTTCCTTGTTTGCCGATAATTGTTCCCTCTCGATAGACGTGTTCCGGTGATGAGATCGATGACACCGATGAATAGCTATACTATCTTCAGAAGTGCCAGGCAAGCAAAACCCCCTTGTTCATTCCGATACAACCCCACTCTCTCTCGCTCCTGCTCTCTTTTACTGCATTAGGACAACAATGATTCAACTGTTACATGCTGTGGTAGTTGAACCCCTTTCCTCTGCAGGACCTGTCATTGCCACAGTATATAGATGAAACCCACTATCATGAGTAGGAGTTGTTTGAGCCCTGATGTGCCTACTCATTCATGCTTGTTTGTCATGCCTGCTATTGCTTAGAGTCGTGTCAGGTCTGATTCATCGGGGATGAATTGGAAAGTTGTGAACATGTCCTACTGTGTGTGAGCGAAGTGTGTTGAGCATGATTTGGTAAAGGTATAGATGAGAGGCCATGTAGGACTATATGGTGGGTTGTTTCATTGGAACCGTCCTCAAGCACCGAGATCTGTATGTGTGATTTAAGAACCAGCTACTACCATGCATTGGGCCCGAAACCAATGGACCCTCTCGGCTTCTTAACCACCCTAGTCCTCTGTCTAGGAGTTGCAATTAGTTTCTAGTGTTTATAGGATATGTGTTGGCGGCCGTGCGTAGCGCTCGCCCTAGGGGTGGGCTATGATGCGGTAGATACACCATGGCACGGTGTATCGAGTCGCCAGTTTGGTGTCTTGGGAACCCTGTACACATTGTTCGGGGCCATATGTGGAAACCTCGGTCGGACTCCCTGCGGATGGAACCTAGATAGGCGATAAACCTGGACTAGAGACTTGATTGTTTAGGTAGGCCGTGGCCGACACCCTCGTTGGGCTTCCGCTTGAAGGTTGCCAAGTACATGTCGTGTAAACGGCGGTAAGTGGTGAGAGCGTGTGTGAAGAATTACACCCCTGCAGGGTTAACATCATCTATTCGAGTAGCCGCGTCCGCGGTAAAGGAGTACTTGGTTGCGTGTACAGTTCATAGACAAGTGAAAGTGGATACTCTAAAATGTGCAAGATAAGCGTGAGTGCTATGGATGGCCTTCTCGTAGGGTGACGGGGGCGGATCCATAGTGGTGTATTGATATGGTGAATATGTGGACTCATGTGCACCACCTCAAAGAGTTACTTGCAGTCGTTGTTCAGGATAGCCACCGAGTCAAAGCTGGCTTGCTGCAGTTAAACTCCACCACCCCCTTTGTTGATACCAATGCATATGTAGTTAGTTCTGATGTAAGTCTTGCTTGGTACATTTGTACTCACGTTTGCTTAATTTATGTTTTGCAGAGAGACTTCAGTCTCGCTAGTAGTTCTGTGTGGACTTCGACGTTTAGCTTGATACCTCAGCTACGATCTTGTGCCCTCGGCAGGATCTTGGAGATAGTCAGGCTTCTCAGCCTTCTTCATTTGTTGATGTCTGTACTCAGAAAAGTTAAGCTTACGCATGTGCTTGTTTCTTGTATGCTCTGTATGTTGGGTCATGACACCCATGTTTGTAATACTTGGCTCCTCGGAGCCTAATGAATAAATACTCTGAGTCGTAGAGTCTTGTTGTGATGCCATGTTGTATTTGCACATATCAAGCATATTGTGTGTATGATTGAAATGCTTGGTATGTGTGGGATCCGACAACCTAGTTGTTTATCCTTGGTAGCCTCTCTTATGGGGAAATGTAGTCTGGTGCTTCCACTGAGCCTTGGTAGTCTGCTAGAACCCGGTTTACCGGAGTCCTGCTAGCCCAATACTACTGCTCCGGAACACTTAGATTGGCCGGCATGTGATTCACTTCATTCCTGTGTCTGTCCCTTCGGGAAAATGTCATGCGGTGACTTCCAGAGTCCTGCTAGCCTGCTACAGCCCGGGTTCCCGGAGTCCTGTTAGCCGAGTTGCTACAGCCCGGATTCACACGCTGATGACCGACATGTTCGATGTTGTTTCATGTATGCCTGTCCCCGTAAGTTAGTGCCACTTTGGGTTCACGACTAGTCATGCCGGCCCGGGTTCTCTGCCATATGGATGCTAGCGACACTATCATATACGTGAGCCAAAAGGCGCAAACGATCCTGGGCCAGGTAAGGTGGAACCCATGGGAATACCGTGTGTCGGTGTCAAAACCGGCGGATCTCGGGTAAGGGGTCTTGAACTGTGCGTCTAAGGCGGATGGTAATAGGAGGCAGGGGACACAATGTTTTACCCAGGTTCGGGCCCTCTTGATGGAGGTAAAACCCTACGTCCTGATTGATTAATCTTGATAATATGAGTAGTACAAGAGTTGATCTACCACGAGATCGGAGAGGCTAAACCCTAGAAGCTAGCCTATGGTATGATTGTATGTTGTCCTACGGACTAAAACCCTCCGGTTTATATAGACACCGGAGGGGGCTAGGGTTACACAAGGTCGGTTACAAAGGAGGAGATATCCATATCCGTATTTCCTAGCTTGCCTTCCACGCCAAGTAGAGTCCCATCCGGACATGGGACGAAGTCTTCAATCTCGTATCTTCATAGTACAACAGTCCGGCTGTCCGGAGACCCCCTAATCCAGGACTCCCTCAGTAGCCCCTGAACCAGGCTTCAATGACGATGAGTCTGGCGCGCAGTGTTGTCTTCGGCATTGCAAGGCGGGTTCCTCCTTCGAATACACCACAGAAGAGTTTGAATACAAGGATAGTGTCCGATCCTGCAAAATAAGTTCCACATACCACCATAGAGAGAATAATATTTCCACAAATCTAATCTGCTGACACGTTTTGGCAGCATGACATCACGCCATGGCCCGGTAATTATTTGAACCGTTTTTCTTTAACCAGCCCCGCACATAACGCGAGGCGGTTTCTTGACACGTCTTGTCAAAGCAGAGATCGTGTTCCCCTTATCACGGGATTCTCATCAACACAAACGTGGGTAACCCAACCGTGCCTGTTGGTATGACTCCTAGATCTTAGGTAAGTCTCGAACGACCACAAGGAGGATACCTGATACATCCCCTTTATAAAGGGACAAGGTTTTTTCTTTTTCCCTCCCGTGCTTAATTGAATCCTTCCCCTGCTTCGAGTTCTAACCCCCAAAGCCCAGGTCAGGTGCTTCGGACCTTCAATCATGTCCGGATCCAGCCTTCTAGGCCAGTGGATGCCTTCCCCCGTCACGGAGGAGGACATCAAGAAGTTGAGGGAAGCTAGATACCTGACCGCCGAAATTTCGCATAGGCTGCCCGCCCGAGGGCAGGTCGTCCCTACTCCTGAACCCAATGAGAGCGTCGTGTTCATCTCCCACTTCCTCCGAGGACTAGGCCTCGCTCTGGATCCCTTCATTAGGGGTCTTATGCTCTATTATGGGCTGGATTTTCACGATCTGGCCCCGGATTCCCTTCTTCACATCTCGTAATTTATTGTCATTTGTGAGGCCTTCCTCCGCATTACCCCTCACTTCGGCCTGTGGCTCAAGACCTTCGATGTGAAGCCGAAGATGGTCGAGGGGCAGTATGCAGCGTGCGGAGGTGCTCTAATAAGCAAAATTGCTGACGCTTCATGGCCAAAGGGTTCCTTTCCAGAGGTGTCTGGATTGTGGCAACGGGAGTGGTTTTACGTCAGAGCTCCCCGAAGTGCCAAGTGGGTAGCTTCCCCCACCTTTCGCTCGGGCCCTCCACCACAACTGATGTCATGGATCAGCAGGGGGCTGAGCTGGGGTCCAGCCAAGGACGTGCCAATACTGCAGAGCCGTATCCGAGATCTCTTCAAGGGAGATTTCAGTCTGGTTATGGTAATGCAAGTTATGCTGGTTCATCGAGTCCAGCCTTGCAAACGCCGGCCCCTCCGCCTGTGGGAATTCAACCCGGAAGGACCGCGTGCTATTCAGAATTTCCTCGGCGTGACGCATGAGGAGATGTACAAATCGTTCTTCAGACCCCAAATAGAGTGTCCGGATACTAGTGAGGACGTGGGCCTGAGCTGCAACCGCCTCGCTGCCCAAGTAAGTAATCCCATGGACGAACACACTGTCCTTTTATTTATCATGACATCATTCTGAAAAATCGCTCTTTGACGAGGACTGGATAACAAAGGCAAAGATGATTCGGTGTTCGGCCCCCCTTCCTGAAGGCTTGGACAATCTGGTGTTGGAAAAGATGCTCGAGCCCACACCTTGTCTAGTGCCCTCAAAGGAAGATGAAGGGGGAATAAGGAGGGCGAAAGCGGGCCTCCATCACTACCTATTCCAATCGAGGGAATGAGCGCCTCCGCGAGGAGGATAACCAAGGGGGAGAATCTGACATTCTCTCTCCCCGGGGAAGGAAGAGGACTAGCTCTGAAGAGCCGGAAACTAAAGTTTCCAAACGGGAGAAGAAATCTCCGCCAGAGGGTCCTGCCTTGGAGGGCATTCTTGCCACACAATGTCCGCGCGGGGATCAGCCCTCTACCGAGTTGTAAGTAATCAAAAAGTACTTAATAGTGAAGATATCCTACCTTACTTCTGAAGACAATAACCGATGCTTGTAAATTGTAGCCTGGATCGCAGCCCTTCTCGACAGAGTTCATCTTCAGGGGATCTTTTTCCGGAGATGATGGAGAGCGAAACGCCTCCCCCGGACTCCCTAGCTCAAGAAGCGGGCGACCTTGAAGTGTCGTCGTGAAGGGTATCTCCGGATCCAATATCGCCAGAGGATAACCCTTTGGCTGTCCGGCATCCCCAGTATCCGGCTCCTGAGGAGAGCGACAACAAGGGTCTGTACTGTGTGCGGTCGGACATGCTGAAGGATCTTCTGGGGAGAGCTGTTGTCTCGGAAGCGCATCGTACACTAATGGGTACGGTAATTGAAAGGATTTCATCCGCCAAAAGCGGTTTGCACGAAGCTTTTATGAGTCTGCTGAAAGGCTTTGAGGTACGTAAAATAACATATACCGTTAATAGTACCGCATACGTTAGGTATGCCCATGCAGATAGTAGCCCCTGAGACTCTGGTTGTCGTCAAGAACGGCGGCAAACAGAGGATCATAATCCCAGTTAATAACCAGACCGCCTGTATGCGCAGGTGGTTGAAGCTCCGGTGGCTAGCCGGACTCATGGGTTTGCCGAACTAAAGCGGCAGCTAGATGCGGCAGATGCCGACATCATGCTTGTCAACAAGCGGCTTGACGAGGCACAGGGTGAGTGATTTTTCTGGTGATCGTCACATAATAGAGCAGCATGATGCCAGTATCTTTAATATGTTGTGACTGCAGATGGAGCTGCCACCGTGGAGACCCTTCAGGCGGAGCTTGCCCGAGCCAAGGAGCAAGCAAGGAGTAGCAATGCGGCCGCTTTAAAGGCGGCTGAAGAGTTAAAGGCCGAACAGGCCGCACATTGCGGGAGCAAAGAAAAAATTGCCAAGATGGCCATGGAGTTAAAAGATGCTGCTGATCGTTATCGGCTTCTTGAAGAAGAAAACCGGGTGAAGACGACGGACTTGGAGAAGGCCCGGGTGGCTGCCAAGGAAGCCCGCTCAAAAATTAGAGCGACAAAGGAGGAGTTGAATCAAGCTACGGATATCATTTCTGGGAAGCCCTTCTTGTTGCGGACAAAGTTCGGAGATCCGAAATATGCTCCTCTGGACCGGCTATGGAGTTCTGCGGATGAGTACATGGATTTGGCTGCAAGTGCTACGGATGCTACAGAGTACTTCAAGGATCAGAAAGGTCCTGAAGTGGAGAAGCTATTCTGGTCACAGTTTCAAGCTCTAGTCCGTCCACTGTTGCTGAATGAGCGATTGGCCGGTTGGGCCGAGCTCCATAGATTATCCGGACTGGCCACGAGGTCCGTTGTGGATCATTTGTGGCCAGGAGGGCCAAGGCCGAATAGCTACTTTAGCTTAGTGCAACAATTCCTGTGGGCTGTGCCACACATCAATGCTGTAAAGAGGTCGGCGTGCATAGAAGGCTCACGGATGGCCCTTGCCCGTGTCAAAACATACTGGGCGGAGATGGATGCCACCACTGTTGCGGCACAGGGTTCGGCCATAGGCCGAGTGGCTGCCGAGCACTACTTTGAAGAAGTTCTTGAAGGTGCTCATTCGATAGAGGCTCAGTGCTCGAAGAATATTATGTTTGAGTGACATGTATTCCCATTGTAAAAACAATGTTTTATTGAATTTATAAAGGCTGTATTTATACTTTTGCCCAAAAGTACTATGATGCCTCCTATGCGGCCGTTTATGTATATATATAACCTGAAAGATGGCAGTCGTCGGCTTCAGCCCCCACGCATATAATGCGGGGGTGTTCGTAGAAGATGCATGTTCACACTTGATCCAACGTCTTGGTCCATTAAGGAGGTGATAGCGCGGCGAACTAGGCAACCAGACTATAATGCTTTAACACTTTCACTTAGCCAGGGGAGTTTGATAGTGGGGCTACTATATAGCCCCTGGTGGCTCCGCACTCATCCGAATTCGGGGTGCGTACATGCCTGGCCGGGAAACGGCCCTTTGTTAAGGCGGAGGAATCCCGAAGATTTTGCTAGGTCATCGAGTGGTTGACCAGTCTCACGCTATATCATGACAGTCAGTTTTCGGCTTTCTCTACTGAGGTGCTCGTCCGGATGAACCAGGGCACAATCGTAGTAGTTCTCCTGGTGCCGCCTTAGCCGATAGAGCGGAATGTAAAGCAGCAAAACACAGGAGCCGGTCAAACCCAACATTTGACCAAAGACATGATTCGGGGCTGATGCATATAAGGCCAAACTCGCGACACCGAACACTCCCTAAGGTATTCGGTCTTTATGATGTAAACCAGGCCTAAACATTGCCCTTTGTAATAAGCCCCTGGTGTCCAGGTACATGCAATATTCTGACATGGCCACATGCCAATACGCCAGCATCCTTCTCAATTGTACTGAGAATCCAAGGGATGTGTATCAACGAGAGACTGTAAAAAAGGTTTACGCACGGTCTTAATCTAAAAAGAATCCTTGGAACGGGTCCCTGCTGCACGTCTGCGCCTGTGTCTCCGTTGTGCCATGTCCTGGACGGGTGTAGCACGATGGTCATCTGTAAAAGAGAGGAACTTAGTTGAAAAGTTGTCGTGCAAAAAGGTAGGTTATACTAAATAAACTATATACAGTTCAAGATGAGTAAAGTTGAGCCTAGTTGCCCCTTGTTTGTGCGCGTTGAGCCCCTTGTATTGTAATAGGGGTATAGCCATGAAACCTGTATCAAGTACATATAGCTGCGCCGGACTCGTCTAACCGCGTCTGTGGTCTTAACGACCTGGCAGATGCATTAGTTGGTGAGGCCGTTTAGTGTGCGGCTGCCAAGGCAGCCGCACGGTCTTCCGCGCGCAAGGAGTGCTCAATATTTCCATTTACTGTAATGATGCCACGTGGACCGGGCATCTTAAGCATGAGAGAAGTGTAATGCGGTATTGCGTTAAAGCGAGCGAAAGCTTCACGTCCGAGTAGTGCTTGATAGCCACTTTGGAACAAAGTGATATGTAACGTTAAATTTTCACTGTGGAAGTTATCGGGAAAGCCGAATATAACCTCTAGTAGCAGGGAGCCCGTGCAATGGGCTTCTGGGCCTGGCGTTACTCCTTTAAAGATAGTATTGCTGTGGCTAATTTTTGTTGGGTCTATCCCCATGTTGCGGATTGTGTCCTGATATATCAGGTTTAAACTGCTGCTGCCGTCCATCAGGACTCGTGTGAAGTGGTATCCGTCAATTATTGGGTCTAATACCAAGGCAGCCCATCCTACACACCGGATATTTGCCGAGTAATCTCGATGGTCGAAGGGATCGGTTGGGACGACCAGTGGTGGAACTTTGCGGTGATAGGCCCTGGGGCATGTGTCTGTAGGAGTGCCGCTTTGTTTCTCCCCTTTGTCACGTGTAACACGTTTACTGTTTTGACCTATGGTGGGAATTTCTTGTGTTCCCAGTGCTTTTCTTGCGAGGTTCATCCTCGTCATCGCTTTGTGTATCCTGCCCCTTATGTTCGGCGTTGAGCTTGCCGGACTGCTTGAAGACCCAACATTCTCTATGGGTATGATTTGCAGGTTTATCGGGGGTGCTATGGATCTGACATATTTGGTCCAGAATCTTGTTTAGGCTGGACAGTTCGTCTCTGTTGCCTTTGGAGGGCAGCTTTTGCTAACCTGGCCGAGAGCTCCTGAATCCGGCGTTTACCGCCGTGCTCTCCGGGTTGTCTTCTTTATTCCAACGCTTGTTTTTGCTGCGTCGTGATTTCCCGTTTCCGTCCCTGACTTCGGATGTACTTGGGTCGCTGGTGCTGCATCGGGCTAACCAGCTATCCTCGCCCGCGCAAAAGCAGGTCATGAGGCTTGTTAATGCTGCCATTGTTCTCGGCTTTTCTTGGCCGAGGTGTCTGGCAAGCCATTCGTCTCAAACACTGTGCTTGAAAGCTACTAAGGCTTCGGCATGTGGACAGTCGACTATTTTGTTCTTTTTAGTGAGGAACATGTTCCAAAGCTTTCGGGCTGACTCTCCAGGCTGTTGAGTTATATGACTTAAATCGTCTGCATCCGATGGTCGGACATAGGTCCCTTGAAAATTTGCCCGAAAAGCGTCTTCGAGCTCTTCCCAGCTTCCAATGGAGTTTTCGGGGAGGCTTTTAAGCTAGTGCCGAGCTAGCCCTTTGAGCTTGAGGGGTAAGTACTTGATGGCGTGGAGATCGTCTCCTCGAGTCATGTGGATATGGAGGATGTAGTCCTCAATCCAGACCCCAGGGTCTGTCATTCCGTCGTACGCCTCTATGTTTACAGGTTTGAATCCCTCTAGAAATTCATGGTCCAGCACCTCATCGGTGAAACATAGGGGGTGTGCGGCACCCCTGTATTTGGGTGTACCGTGGTGTTCGGATGTTTTTTGTGTTGCATTGCATGCTGGAGCGCGCTTGCGTGTCCCGCATATGGATCTGGTTGCGCCGTCCTTTTGATGCGAGCCCTCACGTGGATCATGTACTGGCTTATGTGCAGCGTCGTTTGCCACTCTATGTTGGCCACAAGGTCGTCTAGCCGACCGGATGGCTGTTTTTTTAATTGCGGGGGATCTAAGGCCTCCTCATCAAATTCAGGTAGCAATTTTTGCTTCAGGTAGCTCTTGGTGTGGCGATTACCGCCGTACTTCGCTGCAGTGTTGAGTACTTCACTCCATCTGATTCTGAGTGTGTCTTGTGCAGCCCCGAGCCTTTGCTTCTGCTTTTTCAGACTACTCGCAGTGGCAACAAGCCTTTGATGGGCATTCTGTTGCTTCGGGTGCCTGTCCGATGTGATGTTGTCCGGACTGTTATCTTCGACGCGGTCGGGTTGTTCGGTTTGATTCTCCGTGTTGTCGTGGTCGGGCGATGGTTCACCCTGCTCTATCGCTGGGTCTATATGATCACTGTTTCTGCCGAGGCGGGATTTGGAGCGGCGCTTACGCCGCCGCTTTGACTGCTTCTCAAGGGAACAGCCCTTCGCCGCGTCCTTCCGTTCCTCGTCATTGTTTTCTTTGGGTGTGTCCACCATGTATACATCGTATGATGAAGTGGGCGTCCAGTGCCCTATGGGCAGTGGTTCCTGTTCATCTCCTGCATCGTCGTCCATACCGTCGATGTCTTCAGAGTCAAAAGTTGAGCATGTCGGTCAGATCGTCGACAGTGGCTACTAAGTGGGTGGTGGGTGGGCGATGAATTTCTTCGCCATCCGTATCCCCATCCTGCCAAACATAGTTCGGCCAGGACTCTCTTGACAGGGAGAGAGACCTTAATGAGTTTAGTATGTCGCCGAAGGGCGAGTGCTGAAAGATATCCGCAGAGGTGAACTCCATGATCAGCGCCTAGTCGGATTCGATAGGCACGGGCGCAGGCGGTTCGGAGTCTGTGACCGGGGAAGAATCCGGTAGTTCGGCGTTACGGCTCTTGTGAAGGGTAAGGTCGATACTCGGCTCGATCGCCGATGAGAGTGCGGCTTCCGTGGCGGGGTCTATCCACCCGTCACTGGATGGCGCGATTGGCTCCGAATTGAGGGTTGGAGCGGTTGCCAGTGTGGTCTCCTGAACACTGTCCGATGGTAGAGCTAAATCATGCTCATCGTGACCGTGCGGCGCACTCGGCAGGGGCTTGAATCCGTCGAAGATCAAGTCTCCGCGAATGTCGGCCGTGTAGTTTAAGCTTCCAAACCTGACCTAATAGCCAGGGGCATAGCTCTCGATCTACTCTGGATGGCCAAGCGAGTTGGCCCGTGCGAAGCCGCCAAATACAAAGATCTGTCCGGGGAGAAAAGTCTCACCCTGGACTACATCGCTATCGATGATCGAAGGAGCCATCAAGCCTAAAGGTGACGACACAGAGGAACTCTCAATGAAAGCACCAATGTCGGTGTCAAAACCGTCGGATCTCGGGTAGGGGGTCCCGAACTGTGCGTCTAAGGCGGATGGTAACAGGAGGCAGGGGACACGATGTTTTACCCAGGTTCGAGCCCTCTTGATGGAGGTAAAACCCTATGTCCTGCTTGATTAATCTTGATAATATGAGTAGTACAAGAGTTGATCTACCACGAGATCGGAGAGGCTAAACCCTAGAAGCTAGCCTATGGTATGATTGTATGTTGTCCTACGGACTAAAACCCTCCGGTTTATATAGACACCGGAGGGGGCTAGGGTTACACAAGGTCGGTTACAAAGGAGGAGATATCCATATCCGTATTGCCTAGCTTGCCTTCCACACCAAGTAGAGTCCCATCCAGACACGGGACGAAGTCTTCAATCTCGTATCTTCATAGTCCAACAGCCCGGCTGTCCGGAGACCCCCTAATCCAGGACTCCCTCACCGTGCTTGAGGCCGCAAAGTGATATGAAGTGTTACATGCTATATTGGTGTGACTTAGTATCGGGGTCCTGACAGATTTGGTATCAGAGCCTGACTGCCTATAGGATTACCAAGCCAAACTGGTCGAAGTCAAGTCTAGAAATGCTTTAGTTATATAAGGGAATTGATTGTGGAAGGGAACATAAGGCTCTTTTTACTCCTTTACCTTATGCCCTTCTGATCTGAGTCAACCTCTTCTCTTGTACGGGGATTAAGAACTAGGCTTCTCATCTTTCTATCAGGATCACGTGTTACTAATCCATAGACTCGTAGGATTGTTGGTCTCAAGCCTCAGTTTAGTTTCTACTACTTCGATGTGTTGACAGTTGACCTCGGAACCTTGATATTGTGATTCTGAGTGGTCATGCCACTATTTTGCAGGATGTCTCAAATCTTTTTGAGAAATTACAGCCGTTATGCTGTCGGAGTCATCCCAGGTTTCTCAGTAGTCTGATGCATTTGCAAATCCCTTCTTTCCGTTCCCGATGTCCCTTTGGCCCAGTTCAACCACACTAATCGGTGAGTTGAGGTACTCTATTGCCTTGAAATATATGTTGGAGCTATTATTATGACCCTAGGTGTCTTAGAGGACCACCTAGTACTCCAGCCATGTTTTGTGTTCCCCGTGTGATGATTCTGGCCGTCATTCTCAAAAGCATCCCGTGATGCCATTTGGTTAGTAGGTATTCTATTCCTGGGTTTTAAACCCGAGATTCACCCCACTAACCTCCTGTTGATAGTGTTTGCTAGTTCCTTCAGGATATTCGTAACCTTTGAGATAGTCCCCGAGGTCCGTGGTATTTCCTTCTTCCAAATACCATGAACCTCTTATGGCAGAGATTCTTTGAACCAAAAGATCACAATCAGAGTACTCTTGAGGAGTTCTCCGTTCATAATTGTGACTCTGCCGGTTCTACCTTTATGCATGGGTTATCCGGAAGAAACCTGTCGAACTTGGTTCAACATACTATCCTATGAATCCACAACTCAGGAAGTTATATGTTCCTTGAGTTGTCCCTCTCTTTAGTTGTATCCTGATCTCCGTCTATCATTTGATAATCAAGAGCATGTCATGCATTCATGCTCATCGATACCTCATATCCTTGTGGTCTGTCAAGCCATTCTATTCTGGAATGAGTAGGAGAAACAAACTCCAGTACCTTGTCCACTGCGAGGATTGGCTCAAAGCAGTTGTATTCCGTAGATCAAATGCCAATCCAGCTTTTATTCCGTTCTACCCTGAAGTATTACCGTCCTATGTCAAGAATGTCATGGGAATTGCACACCATCTTATGAATTCTTGATACAGTGATACCTCTTGCCATCGTTGTTCATTCCTCGGTTCCCGTGTTGCTGCAACCGGAATACCGACAAGTGAATCATGATGTGTGAAATCAATACTCCTAGCAACTGCATTGCTTGGTAGTTAAAGGACAATATTCTCATCCTTACCGTGTTGGTTATTGAATCATTGTTCTAAGATGGATTGTGCTACCTAGTCCTTACTTCCGGTGCACTTTTCGATCAATGAGTTAGGATAGTACCAACCCTTGCTCTTTTGATCACATCGTCTTGCCTTGAAATGCAAGATTGTTCTCAAGCTTAGTAACATATCGGTGGTCCGTGATTTTCTGAATATCTTCTCGGAAGTGTTACCAGGTTGTCACCTGACCGCTATGTTGAGTTCATGATCAAGTTAGTTTCTTGTAAACCACTCCTTCTCCAAGAATCCGTGTTGGATACCCCTGAGCTAGTTGGTTAAGCTAAACAACAACTTGGATAGTTGGAAGATAAAAGATTGTCTAACTTAGTTCGTGTTAAGGGATATCTTTATCTTGTGTGTGTATATGTTGAAGAGAGATGATATCTTCATTGATTGGTCCTCGTGATCAGTTATTGGATCTATTGTCTTGTTCAAATGTTGTTTTGAGTGTGGGCTATCCTCAAATCAAATCAGAACCAACGATGTTCGTAATGTTGTCTTACTCGCGGTTGATCCCTAGAGCATACACCATTACATCCTTTTGTCTGACCAATGCTATCACCATGTTCACTTAATTGTGGAATTCCATTTATATGGAAACCTGGATGAATTGTTGTTGAGCCCATCGATAACATCCCTATTTTCTCCATGACTTTGTTGGACATTAAGCTAGTGTTGGAAACTTTGTGAACAATGCCTTTGCACTACAAAAAAATACACTTCCGTGATGATACGTGTTTGTCACAGTAGGTCGCTTTTTTGTCATGCATGTACATCCATGACAAATTTATGACAAAATCAAGATAGTCATACCTGTGCTGTCGTAGAAGTGTTCCATGAAATTACCAAAATTATCATCACGGAAGTGTCCACTTCCATGACGATAAATCGCGCGTCACAGAAGTGCTTTCGTCAAGGGTGACCGACACATGGCATCCACCGTAACGGAACGCCGTTAAGCTATCGGGTCGGGTTTTGGATCCGGTAACCCGTTAATAGCCCCGACCAATGGGGATTTTCCATGTGTAAAATCATCATTGGCTAGAGGAAACACGTGTCGGCTCATCGTCGGGACAGATGTCATCCACTCACTGGACAGAAGGCACCTATGATACGTCGACATGTGGCACGGCCCAACAAGTTTAAATGGGCCGGCCCAACTAAAGGCCCACAAGATTTTGCGGACCATAATGGGCCGGCCCAGCTAAAGGCCCACGAGATTTTGCGGACCATAATGGGCTGGCCCAGCTAAAGGCCCACAAGATTTCACGGGCCATAATGGGCCGGCCCAGGTAAAGGCCCACAAGATTTTTGTGTGCCATAATAGGCCGGCCCAGGTAAAGGCCCACAAAATTCTTGCGGATCATAATGGGCCGACCCAGCTAAACTCCCACGAGATTTCGCTGACATTAATGGGCCGACCTAGCTGTAGGCCCACAAGATTTTGAGGACCTTAGTAGGCCACCCCGTTAACTGGCTGCCATGTTTTGGGCCAAATGCCGGCCCATATTTAATACGGTCTATTAATGGCGTGCCATGCTCCGGGCCTAATAGTGGCCCATATGAGATCCGACCCGTTAAAAGCCTACCATGTTCTGGGCCAAATTACGGCCCAGATCAGGTCCGGCCCTTTAAGAGGTTTTGGGCCTAATTATGGCCCATATCAAATTTGGCCCGTCAACTGGACACTATGCTTTTGGGCCCACTTGCTAAAGGCCCACTTAGTAATTCGGCCTGATATTAGTTTTGGCCTGTTAAGGGCCCGTTTAACATTTCGGCCCTATATTAATTTCAGCCTGTTAAAAGCCCGTCATATAGTTGGGCCTAACTATGGCCCGGTTTGCATCCGGCCTGCTCGCAGCCGATATTTGATTGGGCCAAACAAGGACCGAGACAATTTTTTGGCCTATTAAAAGCCCGTGATTTGATTCGCACAATCATGGGCCGGGGTTCATTTCGGGCTGCTGCCGGCCCATGAGCTGATCGGCATGTTTCAGGCCCAACCTACATCGTGATTGCATGACGGCCTGATTATGTACCGTAATTTTACGGTTTGGCCAATTTAGTGCGAAGACAGGACATATATACAGTAAAATAACTGCAGCATCGTGAATAAGAAAAAACCTATACTATACAATAAATAAATTACTGCATATTACATCCATAGGCATCAAAGTTCGCCACTATGATAATAAAGCACAAGCAGACAGTAGATTACATACACTGGGCATCAAAGATCGCCACCAGTGCAAATAAACACACCGACAAAATAATATACAAAACCGACATCACTTCAATAGAGTTCAAGAAAGGTTAGCCCTGCTGGGGAGCTGCAGCGCAAGCAACTAAGAAAGATGATGAGACTGCGCTTGTTCAACACTTATATCTTCCTCACGCTGAAAGATAAACAAGCAGACATATGACATGTTTTGCACATAAAAGTATCAGTGATGACAATTCATCACATTTCTTACTGACAAATAAAGTGACACAGTTTAAATTTGCATTAACACAATATGGTATTGTTCAGGTCAAGACATGGCAGGAAATGACATTGTGAAGGAGTTGGCAGCTTCACGACACCACTGGATTACAGATCAAGAACTCATAAGTATCAATGGTTAGTGTGCTGTCAATTTATACCATTTCAGATTGGCAAATAAAGAGATGGTTTAAATAATAGTAGAATGATATGACATTTTTCATAGTTAAGACATTGCAGAATATGACATTGTGCTGTAGTGGGTAGGTTCACCACACCACTGGATTACAGATGAAGAACAGAAGCATACATGCAGTGCAAAATAAGATCACTTGCTCTATATAGTTTAATTTACATGGTATGAAGAAGGAACTTGGTTGTACAACTGAAAACTTAAATTGAGAAAGGACGAACTTTTGTTTTTGAACTACATATAATAAACTTCAAACAAGCAATTTGATGAAAACACCAAAAATAAACAGCTGTTGCAGTCATGCCTAACCAAATATATACAACAAAGTTTGAAGGCTTGAAATGGACAAACTTACATTATTGGTGAAGACAGGCTCTATAAAGGCCTTGTCCATGCTGATGGGGGGGGGGCAATTCAAGAAGTTTACCACAGAATCTTCTTCAAAAGCATTGCCTTTATTCTACATTTTGTTAAGAGTAAATATAGATGTGATAATATACGAAAAAATGGAGAATATTTAAGATAAGATGAAGAGTGATGCTACATAACCAAGTAGCTATAAATGTAAGTGCAACGATACAGGAAAAAGGTACAACCAAGAGAAATGCACAGCTAAACTTCTTCAGTACCAACCTTATGGTAAGAGTAAATATAGATATGATGTGTAGAAAATGGAGGGCAAAGGAAAATAAGCTGCAGAGTGATGGTACATGAACAACTACCTGTCATTATAAGTACACTGATAAAGGACAGCATGTACTTACAAGAATAATGCAGAGCTAAAAAACATTGGCATTGGATATATTCTACACTAGTGTAACCATTCATACAGATGAGATAATTTGGAGCAAACAATTGATAAGCAAGCTATCATGCATACTGCTGTCACATAATGAACCCGGTATGTATGCAAGTACAGTGATACATGACAACAGGTACTAACAAGAGCAAAGCAGCGGGCAACATATTTGCAATATCATGTCGTTCTTGTCAAACCAGAATTCTTCTTCGAGTAGATTTCCTGCAAAAAAGATCCGTAAGGCACATGCGGAAAAGTAGAAGTTCAAATTGTCATGTGATTTCATAGACAGTACCTCATCCTGGGAACGAGACCAGTGCATAACAAGGTTTTTCCATTCAATGTCTTCTAAATTTAGCATAGGAGACTTCACCGGAAATTTGTTTATCGACTTGCCATCAAAGTGTGATTTCCTCAGGTAACACCAATACTGCTGCAATGCTTCCTCGAAAAGCACAAGCAAGCTTTGCTTGTCATGACTATCCAGATTGACCCTCGCCTAGTTACAACAATGTAATGTAAATCATTGATGTGTTCAATCAGCAGAAAATAGGAAAATAATAGCCATGAATAATAGCACTTACACGTAAGTTGGACAGGAAGATGTGAAAATGGTGTTTGTCTTCACAATAATCTTCCCATGATGGGAATATATGCACGTAGTCCCTAACAACATTGAAAGCATTGTCTTTTAAACTGGGAATAAATGGAATGGGGTTCCAATCTGCAGGAATTGGCCGTCTCTGCAGTTGGGATAGGTCTTCAGCCGGTGGACTTGCTGTACTTTTTGCTGGAGTGGGATTTTTCTGTGGTACAGTTGGTGCTATGGCAAATGAAATCGGTATATCTTTTGCTGGAGTGCAGGTCCTGTGTGGTGGGGCTAGTGGCGTGGCCAGTGAAGTATGGGTACAGTCTACTGGAGTCGGTCCTACGTTTTGTGTCACTGGTTGTACAGGCAATATAAGTGGGGTGCTGTTTGATTTCTCCGGCACCACCACGTTTTTCAAGGACTTTGCCGGTGCTCCTTCAGGTTCGGCAATCACCCTCTTCCTTTTTGATGTCTGATGCACAAGAACATCATTTGAGTGAAAAAACATGGTATGATGACAGATGGAATATGTATTGATAATGGATGGGCATGGCATCTTGACATATATGATGAGTAAACTAAGCAGATGGCGGTGCAAAAAAGTAGAAGAAATGCAAGACAACATATGCAAGATACCCGCAATCAATAAAACATTGCCAAATTAGAACATGCACCTTGATGGGTGAACAGGACAGGCCATCTGCCTTTGACTCCTCGAGGTTAGAATAGTCATTAGGATGATATTCTGAATAAGAATCAACAGGTGGGGAGCGTATGAGTTTCATTGCATCCAGAATGGCACTCAATGCCTTGGTGCCAATTTTGTAATTCATTGCAGTGTTTAGCTTCAAGAGTGGACTGCTGCTAGTGCGACACAAAGCAGCTACACAGATCATAGTGTAGATATAACGGGAAAACCTTAAGCATCAGAGTAAAATCAGCAAAGTGGAACTTGCTGGAATATATGTGCTAGTATTGCTGGTACGGCTAGAAAGGCTTCGGATACCAGCTCTCTTCAAGTGAAGGTGCGGTACTATTAATATCAATGTAACTCTCAAAGGCGACACAGCTCCCCGCATTTCCTTGCTATTCTTATAGGATTCAAGTGGGCAGGCCACTACAAATCCTATTCCTATGTTTACAAGATCCTACGAATCAAAGAGGCTCAAAGTGTCCATCACAACCGACCGTATAGAC
This sequence comes from Triticum aestivum, assembly GCF_018294505.1. Taxonomy (NCBI): domain Eukaryota; kingdom Viridiplantae; phylum Streptophyta; class Magnoliopsida; order Poales; family Poaceae; genus Triticum; species Triticum aestivum. The sequence continues at coordinate 262,892,268 of NC_057812.1, read as the reverse complement.
CTCTACACTGCAAATGTCCCTGCTCATCTTCAGTACAAGGAACATATATACTGTACTACTATCATACTCCCTCCGTTCCAAAATATAAGTCTTGGTAGAGATTTCCACAATGGATCACATACAGATGTATCCAGGTACATTTTAGAGTGTAGATTCACTCATTTTGCTCCATATGTAGTCCATGGTGGAATCTATACAAAGACTTGTATTTAGGAACGGAGAGAGTACATATTAAAGAAGAACGGAAGAGGAACATGGTAAAGAAGAGCAAGCAGATTTTGGATAATAAAATGTTGGTTGCACAGTGCCCATACATGATGAATCAGAGCGCATTAAGAATGCAACTCCTAGCAGTCTCTCGGTCATTTCAGGCGGCTGGATGAAGATCCTACGTCTCCTAACCCTTCTTGTTCCTCGTCTCTGATTCTTCCCATACAGAACACCGCACGGCCACCGGTCGGACCACCGGCCCCCACCGCCTGTGTTCCTCTGCCACCCCCACCCCCACCCCCACCCCAACCCCCACCCATGTCGAGTTTTCTTTGTTCGGCGAGGCCCCACAACCACCCGAGCCCCTTCGATCGCACCGGCGAACTCCAACGAGCTCTGAAAAATCGACTGACCCAATTTTGAAATTTAGTCTACTGTGATTTAACTAGTGTG
>NC_057812.1:262887968-262891275 GCF_018294505.1 Triticum aestivum | reverse complement strand
CGGCGAGCTCTGAAAAATCGACTGACCCAATTTTGAAATTTAGTCTACTGTGATTTAACTAGTGTGGAATATAAAAGGGGAAAACCATAAGCATTGCGAGTATGGTGTTGAGCGTGCCATGGCGGATCTGAAGGTGCAAACCGGACAAAGGCAACTTCGCAACCAAGACAAGAAATCAGAGTAAAGCAGTGGCGATCTATTTTCTTGCTGCGATAAATAAGTTGAGCAGATACGAAAGAGTACCGCCTTTGGTGCGGCGCTGTGTAGGCATCTGCTGAGAATTTGACGGTGTTGCGTTAGCGATGGCTGTTGGCGGCGTGGAAGCAGATCTAGGAGGGTAGACGGTGGCGGCGGGGCGCGGTGGACGAGACGGTCATAGGAGCGGCGCCAACAAGGTGGACGACGGCGGGGATGAAGCAAGAGGACGGGATGCAAGGATCCCGGTCCGAAGCCGTGGATGAGAGAGGTCGATCTCTTGTAATGGACAGTGGCATCGGGGTATCAGCTCCAGCATGGTGGAGGAGGACGGCGGTGGATGGGGTGGCGGACAGCGGTAGACGGAGGAGGGTGGGGTGGAGAGGGTGTTTTGGCGCCCACAGAGTACGAATGGGGAAAATGGAGGTAGAGAGGAAGGGGGGAACCATGTATTCAGGGTGCGCTTGTCTCAAATGCGAGGAAATTTACAAACTTAGCCCCCGTTTCAAATTTCTGCTACATCACAGCAACACTAGTCGGTCGGGTATAAGATGGTAATCTCGCATACACCGAATATTTGCCGACGAGAGTTTGCTTTTGGCGCCCACCGTGTATGAATATGAATCGGGGAGGGAGTCGATTTCGGCCGAGGACACACCGTGTTTTGGCGCCCACCGTGTATGAATCCGGGTGAGAGGCGGTTACGTCATGTTTGGGTGAAATTACAAACCTACCCCTATCGAAACCTATAGAAAACCAGCATCTAGGCTTTGCATGGTAGGGATAGGCAACAGTGATTTCCATCTCACAGATTTTGGTTCCGAGCGGTTACTGTGACTTTCCCCGCTTCGTTCAAATTTTGCAGAGTGCACGTTTACCGTGCCAACTCAACTCGAATCCCGTTTGTATTCTATTTTTTTCAGGACGGATCCATTTTCAATTGGAATTACATTCTATATACATCATTTTTTTATATATACTTCCAAAAGCACAACACCATTTATACATAAATATGGTTTACAAATGGCATGATCTCAGATTCATAAGGTTGTATCCATCAATTTGGATTTTCAAATATTTGAAACCACTTTATGTTGAAATCCAATGTATGCATTCCTCGCTAACTGTCTCCAATTAATGTGTGTTTCATGCGGTTTTTTTACTTCTCAAACATGTATAATGTGTTTCACACACGCAACATATAGTGTAATCCCGTTTATACATTAATTGCATATAAACCATGCACGTTTGTACTTGAAGAATCTATGGATCACCAATATTGATAAACTATATAACATTACACGTGTGCCCAAATTCAAATGAATATGCATGTTTGATACACCAATTTGCGTTATGATATTATCGATATCGTGATCTCCAGTTTAAATATTTGAATCCCCTTTAATCCAGATATTCATCTCATATAGCTATCACTCATGCTTATATAGGACCATCTCTCTGGACCTATACGCGTTCATCGTCTCTCAGGTATCTCTCGTGCTACATGTATGTCGACAATGATCTTTTATCTTCGTAACACACTGACGGTACTCTCTCCCTCGACCTTCATCACTCTATCTCTCTCTAAGTATATCTCGCTCCCTGCTATGTGTCTCTAACTATGATTCTCCATGTGGAATCTCTTTCTCTCACACAAACACAAAACTTTGTCTCCCGGGGTCTCATTTCTCTCTACTATTCCCATGTGTGCCACTCGCACACCCCTCATACAGAGATGTCTTTCGCTCCTTAGATATGAGAACCTACGACTCTTCCTCATCAATATCTCTTTCTCACACACAAACACAAACTCTGTCTCCCAGGGTCTCATATTTCTCCATTGTTCTCTTTTATGTCGCTCACACACACACCCTCTCTCCCTAGAGATATCTTGCGTTCCCTCGTATGTCTCTCTAGCTATCACTCTCGTTGTGAAATGTCTTTCTCTCTCGCAGACAGAAAACTCTGTCTCTCTGGATCTCATTTCTCTCTGATATCTGTTTGTATGTGAATCACACGCACCCTCTCTCTATCTCTCTCACACCCACACACATAAGCCAGCCTTCTGATCCACTCGACTCCTATCTCTAACGCACACTAGCTAGCATCTTTATCTTTCTATTTATCTGTTTCTCCATCAACCTTCTTTCTCGCCCTCACTCTTGAGTCCTATCACGCACACTACATATGTTTCTCTCTACATGCAGTCAAGTGCCCTCTCACACACATATATAACTTCACCCTTTGAACCACCCGACGATCATCTCCAACACCCAAACTAGCGGATGTCCCTCTAGTTAGCATCTCCATCTCTGTATCTATCTGTAGTTTCTCCGTCAACATTTCTTTCTCGCACGGAGTCTTGCTTCCTATCACCCACACTGTATATGTCTCTCCATACATATGCATTTATAGGTTGGTCTCTTTTGCACAATCGTTGCGCCTCACTCCCTCTGCTCGCCATAGATGCATGCTCCAGCCCACACCACTATCTCTTAAAGACAAAAACACATGCTTAATTGTCGGGACTTCTTCCATGCATTCTCACATGCATGCTTATTGTCATACCGATCCGTCTCTCCAATGTCGTTGATCTTATGACTTATGTCTTCTTTCTTTTATCTCGATCATGCACGCGCGCACACACACACATCCCACGTATACATGTATACCTCTCACACATGCACGTTCAAGGTCTCTATGTCTCCATACGTAGTTAATTACCCTCAATCCTAACGCCACACCGAATCGTTCTCCTCTTTTGTGCACATAACTTCCGCCTGGATGGGTAAAACACACACTCACACTTAAAAATCTCCTTCTAGCTACCCCCGCCTCTCATTCTTCCCCTATATCCCTGAAACCAATAAGACCATCCCTTAGTTTAATTACCGCCTACATGCACCATCGATATATAGTAGTCTTCCTCGGTGTCTCTTCAACAAACACGTTCTCTCGAAGTCGACTCCTCTCACGCGCACACACCTTCTCTCCCCTCTCTATGGGCATTTTCTCTCTCGCACCCCATCGTTGATGGCCTCTGCCATACACATCACCTCTCTATGATGAAAGCCATGCACACTTAAATTACATCCGCCACAGAGGACCCTGT
>NC_057812.1:262878152-262887611 GCF_018294505.1 Triticum aestivum | reverse complement strand
TAAACGCACACACGCACGCAAGTATGCACGCCCCCCCACACACTAAGACTCCATCTCTCTCCCTCTCTCTCACACACACACAAACTAAGACTCCATCTCTCTCTCTCTCCTCTCTCTCCCTCTCTCACACACACACTAAGACTCCATCTCACACACACATGCTCTAGGCGGAGCATTTGTTCCTACCACCCTTCATCCAACCTTACCCGTATGATAAACAATCACCTTTATTTACTTGCATAACATGGAAAAAATCCACTTTACTTTAGTAGTCAGCAAACTTATCATCTGTACCCTTATAAAAAAACGAGTTGGTGGTGATGGTGTGCCTGCCATCTTGTAATACAAACCGTATGATCTATATCTGAGGATAGAAAGCAAACTATGATAATTTTACAAAAGATACCGGCACCTCTCTCCACATCATTATCTCTCGCAACCTCATTGCTCAGCAATTAAAAAAGGAATAAGTCTCTGGAACAATCTAGCATGCATGGTCGCCGTTGCCGCCTGCCGGCGCTGTCCATCCCCATGCCTCTACCCATTCTGACCACCAGTCACCACCACGCTCCACTCCTCCTCGCCTTATCTCTCATCTTCCATTTTTTCGATGACATTCTCGAGATACCAGTTTTTCGATAAAATTCTTGAGATATCACTAGTTTTTACACATGGGATTACTCCTGCATGGGTCAATCACAAGAGGTGTTCTATAAAAAAATGCATATTGATGTTCCGTGCAATGCACGAGAATCTTGCTTGTAATTATATAACGCAAATCACGAGCAGGAAGTGACATTTTTTTGACACAACCACGTTAACATGGCCACGTAAATCACTAGCTAAAGTAAATACCATTATACTTATATCCCGATGCAAAAGGTTGAGTACATGTCTGAAGGGTAGAGTCACACACACGCACTCTGTCTCTCAGAATCTCTCTCTCACACACACACCAGTTATGTGACACCCACTTAAGCAGACACGTATGTTACAATTTGTGCACCCGTGGGTACACATGATGCTGCGCATTTATTTAAGCCGAAAGGCGAACCCAAACAGTAGCTGCATTCATTCCCCTCCCGCTACCTCTTCTCTGGTCGCCGTCTCCCGGTAGCCATGGGCCGGCTGAAGGTAACAACATATGCCATACTCCCACCGGAGCGGCGCTTTAATATGTAAATTTTAGTGGTCATGCATGCATCTTTTTTTGCTAGCACTCCTATATAAGGGTTGACCGATCGCTTCCCGCGGACGTGCGCGGGCGGTGGAAGAGGAAGGAGAAGGGAAGCGGGCTGTGGAGTAATGTTTTTTTTACCACAATTTCTTAGGAAACTGAGTGCAATAATTGAGTAGTTTTACAAACTACTAGTACTACACCTGAAACGGTTCAAAACATATACTCCCTCGAGAGCGCACGCTTCCCGCGTGAAACGGTCAGCGTCCCCCTAGAGCATCAGTGCCGCATTAATGCCCGGCTAGAGCGGATGCGACCTCTCACTGGCGCTGGCTTTGAAGTGGCGCGACAGCCGAGAGAGCGCCGCTTCCCGGTGTACGCGACTGCTCCGCGTCGAGACTGGCCATAGGCCCTGTTTGGATCCATGGGTTAGAGTTAGTTTGAGCTAGTTGGGGCTCAAATAGTCCTAAACTATCCAAGCATGAGGGTTTAAATTGGAGCAAGTTGCACCGAACCCACCAAAAAAAAACTATCCCACCCAAGAGGTGCTAACTGGAGATAGTTCTCATTGGGACCACTAAAAAATCACTTTTCTCTCTCCATGAAGTGCATTTATTGTCAATCTAACCCTGTCACCCAAAAACATCTTTGGCTACAGTTAGTTCAAGGTTAATCATGAGTTAGTCTAACCTCTAGCTAAGTTAGAGTATCAAGCAGGAGCAGTATAGGACATGCAAGTTGCTCAAAGCATACATGCAAATTCGTACGTGAAAGGATTTTTTCTTTTTGAAAACAGAACGTGAAAGGATTTTTTTTAGAATTCTCTTGGCATGTCGCTAACATGTGATAGTTAACCGACCTCAATAGACGGCAGAAACGCCAGCCCGCCGCACTTTGATAGAGACGAGGAGGGAGAAGCGATACAGGCTGCTGGGTTACTAGAGATAGGTGTCGCACGGAAGCCAAGAAATATGGTGATAGCGTGGGTTAGCCATGTACTAGTATGATACTACACTAGGCTGTCGTGTTTCGTACTCTTCCAGTCCACTGTGGAGATGATTGGTTAATTTTATATCGCTGAATAATATTAAATATTATGAGTGCAGATGCTCCATGTCGGTGTCAAAACCGGTGGATCTCGGGTAGGGGGTCCTGAACTATGCGTCTAGGCCGGATGGTAACAGGAGACAAGGGACATGAAGTTTTACCCAGGTTCGGGCCCTCTTGATGGAGGTAAAACCCTATGTCCTGCTTGATTAATATTGATGATATGGGTGTTACAAGATTAGATCTACCACGAGATCAGAGAGACTAAACCCTAGAAGCTAGCCTATGGTATGATTGTATGTTGTGATTGTTGTCCTACGGACTAAAACCCTTCGGTTTATATAGACACCGGAGAGGGTTAGGGTTACACAAGGTCGGTTACAAAGGAGGAGATATCCATACACGTATTGCCTAGCTTGCCTTCCACGCCAAGTAGAGTCCCATCCAGACACGAGACGAAGTCTTCAATCTTGTATCTTCATAGTCTAACAGTCCGGCCAATGGAGATAGTCCGGCTATCCAGAGACCCCCTAATCCAGGACTCCCTCAGTAGCCCCTGAACCAGACTTCAATGACGACGAGTCCGGCGCGCACTGTTATCTTCGGCATTGCAAGGCGGGTTCCTCTCCAAATTCTGTGTACTTGCTGCAATAATGTCCGGTTTCTTGTGACGGTTTGTACTCCTTGGCTTCTACGCCCAATAATGGCCACCTTCCACGTGTCGAGCGAAGGTGAAGAGCCAGGGTGTTTTCACATTTACCCCCTAGCTATGTAAATGAGTTGCCTATTTAAAAAGACGAGGATTCAGATCCAAATCACATCATCCTCCCTTGCCGATTCTTCATCAAAGCGCACCCGACAGAGATCCATTCCACCATGGTCGGTCGACGCAACTCCTCTTCTCGCACCCCCAGTTCCAAGCCTGGAGAAGATTGAGAGAGATGTTCCATCCCGCACAGCAAATTGGTGATGCTTCAGTCCAAGGGATTTCTACCCCCAGCGTACCTGGTCCCGGTTTGAGCCAGGCTTGCCACCTATAATGGCGGAGAGCAAGCGGAGAGCCGTCCCAATCCCTCCAAGGGAGAGCGGGTATGCCTTGTCCCTTATCTGGTAAGAGGGCTCGGATTTCCAATTCATCCATTTCTCCGGGGGCTTCTGGAGTTCTATGGCCTCCAGCTACACAACCTTATGCCTACCTCCCTGCTGCATATCGCGGGATTCGTAGCCCTCTGCGAGTTATTTTTGGGTTGTGAGGCTCATTTTGCTCTGTGGAAGAAGCTGTTCTGCCTTGCACCCCGTTCTAAGAAGGGATCAATATATCAAGTGGGCGGAGCCGAAGTGTGGCGTATTACCAGGACCGGATACCTATCCGGGACTCCGAAGAAGACGTCCGAAGACTGGCCTTCAGAATGGTTTTATATAGAATATGTCCCCCTTCCGGACCCTATTCGGATCGGCCTTCCTGAGTTCGACAATGCCCCTTTGAAGAAGCGTCGGAGCTGGCACCCTCGGAGCTCCCTGGAGGAAGACGACAGGGACATTTTTTATCTGATGAGCCGGATAAGTTCTTTAGCTCGATCCGGATTGACCATGATTGAGGTCATGGCTATATGCATTATGCGGGGGGTGCAGCCGCTCTAGTATAGAGGCCACCCCATGTGGGATTTCAACGGGGAGGACGACGCCACCCGCCATGGCCGCAAAGGGCCGGGATCGGCTGCTGATCTAATAAAGATCTTGTCCACTTTGTACAAGGGAGAAGAGGAGGAATTCCATCGTGTCAACCCGCAGGGCGGATTCTCTATGTACAATCCTCCGAGCTGGGTAATCGGAGACTTTTTCTCGCCCATCCGTTTCGTATTCCCGTAGTTTAAGTATTCATTCTAGCGATTTCATCGCAGGAGCTGCGCCAGGCAGTAAAGGAGATAAACAGCCCTCCTCCACAGCCCGAGGACCCTAGACGGTCCCTTGACCTGGCCTCCCAGGAGGATCCGGACATATCCGTGGAGCTGATCGATGGGGTATTTTACCAAGGGAGTAACGACAATACCTTGGTAGCCATTACGGCCGATTACCCTGGGCTAATTCTAGCCTCATAGGTGACTGAGACCGAAGTCCCAGTACTTAGAAAGGGATCCGTCCTTGTGCTCCTTCCTTTTTTATTGCTGTATAACAGCCGGGTTTTGCAGGGGAGGTCCTTGGGGCAGAAGGCCGAGCCCGTGGCAACTAGCCAACAAGGGACCGCTAGGCCAGGCAGGCTGAAAAGATCCGCAATCCGGATTGAGGCACCGACGCAGCGGTATGACGCGCCGTCTTTATTACAAGACATTATTTACAGAGGCATATTAACGCCCATGCCTTCTTTTCAGGAAAAGAGCGCTTGCCGGACTATACCCGGAGAGGCTACCAATCGCGCCTCCACAAGCCACGCTCCAAGGCCGGACTCAGAGGTGGGAACGAGTACAAGGCGTGCGCCGGGTGTTCCTCCGACAGAGGATACGGATAGACTGTCCGCCACCCATTCAGAGGTGGAAAGTGCCATGAACCACAGGCGTCGCCGGACTGTTCTTCGTGACGCTTGTTTCTCCCCAGAGGCATTGGATGTCTTTACCTCGGGAGACGCGCACCTCCATGCCGCTCAAAATGGTGTAGCCAGAGCCACGGAGCAGTATGTAAAAGACATACGGGTGAGAAAATTTGATGATTATATATATCAGTAGCCCATGAGACTTGAAACAGTTAGGATAACTGATTTAAGGATCATTTGTTATGTAGGTTCTTACAAAAAATAATACTCAACTGTCCCATGAGCTGGAAGAGTGCAAAGCCCAACTTCAGGCCGCACTGGCCGCAGCAGGGGAGCCCAAAGAGACCCCCTCTGGTAACATATCCGTCAAATGATAAGTATCATATTAGAGTGTGACTTTATATGCAGATCTGACGATAAAATTGCAGATGCTGTTGGAGTGAATCCGGATAAGCAACAGCTCATACGCCAGCTGAAGGCCGGTGAGAACGTGCTTACAAGGGTGAGGCGGGAGAAGAATGATCTCCAAGATGCCAACACCAAGCTGGGCGTGGAACTAAAATATGTTCGTGCCCAACTATCGGACTCTGTTAAGGAGAATCGGCGGCTTCGACGCGGCATATTTAGTAAGTGCTTGAACAAACTTTGAAAAAGAGTTCGGCGAGGAAGCTGGCTGACAGAGTTATGTCTGTAGGTATGTTAACAGGTCGTCCTGCCGAGGAGATGCCTAGTTCGACGGGTGATCTTCTTCCCGAGCTCGCACAGTTGCACGAACGAGTTTGGCAGGTGATGCAAGGCGTTGCCCAGGCCTTGTGGCTGTTCGTCTCCATACCCGAAGGCATTGGAGAGCTTGCAGAAAAGCTGAAGGGAGCGCGGCGGTGCTTCCGATTATGGAAGATATCGGCCCGCCGTCAGGGCGCCAGGGAAGCTTGGGCGATGGTGAAGACACGGTACACGAAGGCTGACCCGAACCACATGGCCGAAGTCGGACCTGTGGGGCCTGATGGCAAGGAGATCCCTGTGAATTTAGTGTACGGCCAAGTAGAATTGGCCGCAAAGTATTCCCAACAGGACTGTAGACTAGATAGCCTATTGGATGGCATTGAAGAGGAATTCAACCAGTCAAATTGACTATGTAATTGAAAAATGACATATATGATGCCTTCTAGCTGGATTGTAGATCGTTTGTCGTGGCGGACCTTTTCGCTTCAACCTCGGGACCCGACAGTCCGGAGTGTATCCGAATACCCTCTCGGTTATATAAGAATCAGGGCATGCGTGGAGACCAGGCGTAGGGGCCATTAGTGCTTTATCAGACAAGTGCCTAACTAGTTATGTTATATTACATGGATAGTAAGAAACATCTTCCAGAGAGAATAGTTCTGTTAAGGGTTCCTTTCCCTGGGTAGGCATGCCCTAAAGTGCATGTTCGGACTGCGATAAGAAGCGCAGTGAAAACGTCTGGGGGCAGATATGGATAATAAATAAAAGTCATATTTTGTTCACCGACCGAATATTCTCTTAAGAACGCTAGCTTTCGGCTTCACCTAGTCTGAAGTAGACATCCGGCTGACCCGGCGGTAGCAATCGCAGAGGTGCTCCCCTTATGCCCTAGCCGAATTAACGGGAATGTAGGGCATAAATACAAGAGCCAGGCAACCTAGCTTGGCCAAAACTTAAGTCATATCGATGCATATAATGGTTGGGTTCCTCTACCCAGTATGTATCGGACTCCGTTACCCAGTGCGTATCGGACTCCGTTAAGGAGCGCACTAATCGGGGTTTAATGCCGCTCATTATAAGACCATTTGCTCGTTCGACTTGATCGTTGGTTTGTGGGTGATACACTGAAGCGTAATCAAGCTTGATGCCCATTTTGCTGCACCAGAGTTTTACCTCGTCGGCCATGAAGTTTGTGCCATTATCAGTGATGATGCTGTGGGGGACGCCGTAACGGTGTACGACCCTGGATATGAAATCTATCACCGGCCCGGATTCGGCTGTTTTTACCGGTTTAGCCTCTATCCATTTGGTAAATTTATCCACCATGACCAATAAGTATTTTTTCTTGTGGGTTCCCCCTTTAAGGGGTCCGACCATGTCAAGCCCCCAGACCGCGAAGGGCCATGTAATGGGGATCGTTTTGAGGGCGGTGGGTGGCATGTGGCTTTGATTTGCAAAGAGCTGGCAACCGGTGCAACATTGGACCAAGTCCTGTGCATCTGCTCGGGCCGTTGGCCAATAAAATCCTATGCGGAAGGCCTTGCTTACAAGAGCCCGGGCTGTGGCGTGATGACCGCCGAGTCCGGCGTGAATTTCTGCCAAAAGATTCCGCCGTTCTTCTTCGGAGATGCACCTTTGAAGGACTCCGGTAGCGCTTTTTTTGTACAATTCTCCCTCGTGGACCCTGTAGGCTTTGGATCGCCGCACTATGCAGCACGCCTCATTTTGGTCCTCCGGAAGTTCCTGTCTAATTAGGTAGGCCAGGAATGGTTCTGTCCACGGGGCAATGACGACCATTATTTCGTGGGCTGATTGTGTTATTTCGGTGGCGGAGCCTCCGATTGTGTCAGAGAGTTCGGTATCGGGTATTTTGGCCGGGTCCAGACTGTTGTTACCGGTGTCCCGTTCCCATGCTACGGATGGCTTGAAAAGCCTTTCCAGAAAAATGTTGGGAGGGACCGTGTCGCGTTTTGCGCCAATGCGGGCGAGGATATCCGCCGCCTGATTGTTTTCCCGAGCCACATGGTGAAATTCGAGCCCCTCGAACCGAGCTGACATTTTTAGGACGACACTGTGATAAGCGGCCATTTTTGGATCCTTGGCATCAAAGTCTCCATTTATTTGGGATATTGCAAGGTTTGAATCCCCGCGCACCTCTAGGCGTTGAATGCCCATGGATACTGCCATCCGGAGACCATGTAGAAGGGCCTCATATTCGGCTGCGTTGTTGGAGTCCGTATACATTATCTGCAGTACGTATTAAATGATGTCTCCTGTTGGGGACGTCAAAACAACGCCAGCCCCCAGACCAGCCAACATTTTGGAGCCGTCGAAGTGCATGATCCAGTTTGAATATGTGCCGTACTCTTTAGGGAGTTTGGCTTCCGTCCATTCAGCGACGAAGTCAGCCAAAACTTGCGATTTAGTAGCTCGCCATGGCTTGTAAGTTATGTCAAACGGGAGGAGCTCAATGGCCCATTTGGCAATCCGGCCCGTCGCGTCGCGGTTGTTTATAATATCGTTAAGTGGTACTTCCGAGGCTACCGTTATCGAACACTCTTGAAAGTAGTGTCGCAGCTTCCGGGATGCCATAAATACCACGTACGCTATCTTTTGATAATGCGGGTACCGTGATTTGCATGGAGTAAGGACAGTGGACACGTAGTAAACCGGCTTTTGAATGGGAAATTTGTGTCCGTCCACTTCTCGCTCGACGACAAGCACTGCGCTTACTACTTGATGAGTTGCCACAATGTATAATAGCATTGGTTCACCAATATTTGGCACGGCCAGGACTGGGTTTGTTGCCAATATGGATTTTATTTCGCTGAGTCCGGCCGTGGCGGCGTCCGTCCACTCGAAGTGTTCGGTGCGCCGGAGGAGGCGATAAAGGGGTAATGACTTTTCTCCCAAGTGGGAGATAAAGCGGCTTAGAGCCGCCATGCATCTAGTTAATTTTTGTATTTGTTTGAGGTCTGTTGGGGTAGCCAACTGTGACAACGCTCGGATCTTGGCCGGATTAGCTTCAATACCTCTACTGGAGACAATGAATCCCAGGAGCTTTCCTGCTGGTACACCGAAGACGCATTTTTCCGGATTGAGCTTGATGTCATATGTTCGGAGGTTGTCAAATGTGAGCCTCAAGTCGTCTACTAGAGTTTCGACATGCTTGGTTTTAACGACCACGTCATCCACGTATGCCTCCACTGTTTTGCCGATCTGGTTTGCCAGGCATGTCTGAATCATGCGCTGATATGTTGCACCGGCGTTTTTTAGCCCGAAGGCATTGTGTTGAAGCAGAATGGGCCGTATGGTGTGATGAATGCCGTTGCGGCTTGGTCTGGCTCTGCCATTTTGATTTGATGGTAGCCGGAGTATGCGTCGAGGAAACACAATGAATTGTGTCCTGCAGTAGCATCGATGATTTGATCGATGCAGGGGTGGGGGAAGGGATCCTTTGGGCAGGCCTTGTTAAGGTCCTTGAAGTCGACGTACAAGCGCCAGGATTTGTCCTTCTTTGGTACCATCACCAGGTTTGCTAGCCAGTCTGGATGTTTTATGTCTCTGATGAATCTGGCCTCCAATAGCTTGGCTAGTTCCTCTCCCATGGCTTGTCTTTTAGGCTCGGAGAAACGTCGAAGAGCCTGCTTGACTGGCTTGAACCTTTTAGGATGTTTAGGCTATGCTCAGCCAGCCAGTGTAGGATTCCTGGCATGTCTGAAGGGTGCCAGGCAAAAATTTCCCAGTTCTCGCGTAGGAACTCTCGCAGTGCCGCGTCGACATCAGGGTTTAATTGTGCCCCAATGGAAGTTGTTTTTGTAGGGTCCGTTGGATGGACTTGGAATTTGACTATTTTGTCCGCCGGCTTAAAGGAGGTGGACTTGGATCTTTTATCGAGTATCACGTCATCCCTGTTCACCCTAGAGCGCAGCACAATTAGTTCTTCGGCCGCTAGGGCTTCGGATAGTGCCTCAAGGGCCAGTGC
>NC_057812.1:262768152-262873152 GCF_018294505.1 Triticum aestivum | reverse complement strand
TGTTTTCTGGTAAATCTAGCCCGCAGCCTGATTCTAGGTTCAGGATTTGAGTGACATCCTCCCCTCCGCGGGTATCGGGCTTGGAAGGATTGGGAATCCGGATGTATCTAGTCCTTAAGATAGATGAAGGGTTGCCGCATTGTTCTTCCACCACTGCAACGTGATGGGTGACCTAGGGAGAGTTAATTTCTCTCAGATTGGGTTTAGGCCCAATCTGATCGTAGTCTGTAGCGACTCCCAGGGCGGTGATACGATCCAAGAGCTCGTTCAGGGAAGAGAGCTCCATTGGATCTAACTGCTCGGCGAGTTCCGAGTTGATGTGAAGATTGCTTTCGATGACCCGAGAAGTCATCATCTACGCAGTGGCCGAACAGGCGGTCATAAGAAAACCACCTAACCGGAGAGTTTGGCCGATAGCCAGAGCTCCCTCAGCGATAGTGCCGTCTTTAAAGACGGGACGAGACATCCTTCCTGGTGGTGACGGCACAACGAAACTCTCAATGAAAGCACCAATGTCGGTGTCAAAACCGGCGGATCTCGGGTAGGGGGTCCCGAACTATGCATCTAGGCCGGATGGTAACAGGAGACAAGGGACACGAAGTTTTACCCAGGTTCGGGCCCTCTTGATGGAGGTAAAACCCTACGTCCTGCTTGATTAATATTGATGATATGGGTGTTACAAGAGTAGATCTACCACGAGATCAGAGGGACTAAACCCTAGAAGCTAGCCTATGGTATGATTGTATGTTGTGATTGTTGCCCGAACCTGGGTAAAACTTCATGTCCCTTGTCTCCTGTTACCATCCGGCCTAGACGCATAGTTCGGGACCCCCTACCTGAGATCCGCCGGTTTTGACACCGACACTCCACCACGAGGTTCCTTGCTCCTTCTCGGTCGACCGGAATCTATGTTCTTCCACTCTATTTTTTTACGTGAGCTTTGTTCATCCTTTTGCCAACACGCGAGACATCTAGCATCAAGGTGCACGTGTTATGCAAGGATCATTCCATCTATATGAAGAACACGTGGGACTGGAACTACGAGACGAACATGTACCCAGGAGTGGACGTACGAACCTGAGTAATGTAGCGCGGTAAGTGAAGTAGAAAGGCACAAATGGTATGAACATGCGTGGCATATAGGGTGTGTTTGGTTGTGTTCTCGTCTCAGCATAGTTGTTCCCTCTTCATGCATGCTCAACTCAACACCCCTCTTCATGCATGCTTCTAGTGTATTTGTGCTAAACTAGTGTGGACTCATGCACCCTCCATACACTCTACCAAACACCCAAAAGTAGGTCGAGAAGGGAACTCTTGGGCGGCATTTGTCTCTTACTATGTACTACCACTAAATGTTGTACGTGCAATGCACGATGATGTTATGGAGTACGTGCCTAAGTACTCTACTACTACTATATTAGTTGGAGGAACATATTAACTTTTATATTTGTTTACGTGTATGCCCCGAGACCTTCCAACTAGACGTGTCTTTGTCTCCAGGTCGCACTTTGTATCGTTCATACCACTAAGTACTACTACGTGTGGTCTCCGACCCAGAAGTGGAAGAAGTGGAGACGCTCTACCACGCTGTTTTTTACGCCGGGCTCTACCACGGTGTTCATGTCCCACTCCTTTCCCTGACGTGTGGGACATCCAGCACGTGCCGTGTTTGGCACCCTTCGTCGTAAGAGTTGAAACACTAGCATTCATCAGAAATAAAAAATAATTATAAATCGGCAGTGATACTATTTTTTTGCGAACCAATCAACAATGATACTATACCATGCGGTTTCCTTGCTCCTCGATATCGTAAATAATACTTCCGTTCGCCAACATGTGGGACGTCGACCATCCTGGTCCACTTGCCATGCACGCAGAACTCCAAGGGAGTCACCCAGGTTGTTGCGCCACAGTAACAATGACTAATGAGCCGTCAAATCACAGGCCCACTTCCCACTTTGAAGTTGCTTGGACGAAGGAACCATCATGACTTCGTTGAATTCCGCTTCTTGAAGAAAACTACTGTACCAGCAGTACTGCTAGCTACAGTAGTTACTCCAACAGAAGCCTCCTTTCGTTCATAGGATAGGAATATGAAAATCATAGGAAGTGAGATGACATGCATCTCAATTCCTATAGAGAAAGAGATGCCATTTGATGCTTAGGATAGGAATTTTTCCATTTAGTCAAGGCTAATGTACTGGTAATTTTCTCTAAAAACTACAGTAGTAACTAGTAGTACTGGTACATGATCGTACTCAGACACACACACACACACACACACTAACTAACTACTAGTACTACTACTTCTCACATGCTGGCCAGACGCCGTCGTTCTCCTTCCCGGCTTTGTCGGCGACACCCCACCGTGCTTGGATCTCCGCCGACCTCTCCGCAGCAGCGCGTGCGTCCTTTTCTTTCTTGCGGCGGCAGGCCTCTCTTTTCTTGAGTGCTTTCTGACTTTTCCGCTCCCTCTGTGTGGCTTTGGCTGCCTCTTGCTCTACTGCCCATTCGACCTTGGCATCTTCAAATTCCTTCCACATAGTTGTGAGGTCGCGAGCGGCGATGAACTCTGCACAACGGGATGCCATCACTTCCCTACCATTTTGTGTGCGGTCGTGGGCGGCAAGGAACTCGGTGCGGCGGGATGCCATCGCTGCCTTACCGGTTAGTGTGCGGCACGGTGTTATGAATGACGCTTGGTGAGAGCTCTTGGGTGGAGTGGCCGGACAACCGTATAGTGCATTGGTTTGTCAAGAGCTCAAGGACAGAAGACGAAGCAAATTTGGATTCCCCTTCAATCCTGGTCATTTATTACCGAGTAAAATGCATTGGCGGTCATCGAACTTGTCTTGATAGCTCACTTTGATCATTGTATACGAGATATGGTGATTATACGGTCACTGGCTCAGCGTATAGCTCCGTATTTGTCTGGTTGACCAGTCAAACAGTCCGCATGCGCCTCATCAGCTCGTGTACTTTATCTATCTACGCGGGCCTACCTGTCAACGGAGAAAGAAGTACTGTAAAAACCAAAATTATGCTAGAGTCCGGACCGCTTCCGGAGCCCGCTCTCACCGCCCTGGCCCCTCAAGACGCCAGCTGCCCGCCGCATGCATGCATAGCAAGTAGTACTCCTTATGTGGAGGAGAGAGAAGCATTGACAAAGTCAAGGAGTGGGCTCTGCAAGAGCCCGTCTCTACAGTGCTCCTAGGTATAAAAAAATAGTTCTAAAAAAAGGCATAAAAACAATTGTGTCTTAAGAAAAGAAAGGTAAAAAACATTTGATAGGAAATAGATAGAGAGAAAGTGAGAAAAAGCTGTAACCTGGGCATTACATGAGGAAGGAGGGAGTGGTGCACATGCCAAGTTCACTGGGCTGCCGTGTTTCACACTCCTCCGTCGTAACAGTGGAGACAATAGCTTTCATAAAAAATAAACAATGACTACTCGTTGCCCGTCCTCTATATCGGAAAGAATACTTTCATTCGCCGACATGTGGGACGTGGACCATCCTGGTCCACCTGCCATGCACAAAATTATCCTGGTCTACCCCGGTCGTATCGCAGGCCCAACCTTTCCTACTGTAAGTTGTTCGGACGAAGGAACTATCATGACTTCATTGAATTCCTCTTCTTCAAGAAAACTTACTGTACCCGCAATACTGCTACCACACGGGAAGACTGGACGACACTGTACGACGTCATATCACTGAAACCCACTAGGGCAAACTAGCCCACCTAGGTCATCTATTTTGGAACGAAGGGAGTACGTCTCTGCACTGCTATGATTTTGTGTTGCACGTCATATCACTGAAACCCACTAGGCCAAACTAGCCCGCCTAGGTCATCGATCGCTAAGCCTACAATTTTAGGAGCTAGGGCTATTGGTCGATCGACGAGGGATAAGTATAAGCATACCACGAGCTCATCAGCCCCAACGTTTCTCTTCGGTGAGTGTTTTGCAAGTACTATAGCTCGCACGGTAGCTAGCCTACTAACACCAAGAATCATCAAACAAGCCCTGCTAATATGATAAACAGTTCAAACTTACATCTAATCATGCCATATATTACATCAAAAGCTGGTGAGGATACATCTGTTTCCATAACTCGGAGAGGGTTCGCATGATTCATCGCATGATTCACTATCAAACAAAAGTAGCAAGATCCGCCCACACAAGACAGTGCACTAGCCCTAAGATGGTTTGATAACACGCATCATTCTGGTAATTAAACACAGGGCAATGCAAACTACCCTGAAGGATTAGCCCGACCAACTATTTCTTGTCATTGATCTCTCGGGCAATGACCACAACACGGACAACGGCATGGGAATCGATTTCTGGGGCGATGTCCGCAGGACTGACCATGACATTGGAATCGATCTCTGGGGCGATGTCCACAAGATGGACAGCGGCATCGGAATCGATCTCCGGGGCAATGCCAACAGGACGGGCCACGACATCGGAATCATCAAGGACGTCCACCGACACCTGCACAACCCTAACATATTAGCAAGCACATTGCAAATAATTAAAAACCACAACTATGGTAATAAGCCATTATTTTTTACCTTGTGCAGCTCACCGGGGGATCTCATCCCTCCGGGGGCCATCTCCTCGTCCTCGATGGGGGCCCATCACCTTGCTAGAGGAATACTGCTTCTCAATGGCGACTATCTCCTCAAACTCGGTCTTGAGCCTCACATAGGTGGCAATCAGAGTTCCTGGGATAGGCAAGGTGGGGCCCTTGCCGTTCTTCCAACTTCCTTCGAGGAGTTTGTTCGCCAACGTCCTCAACTCTTTGGCCAATGCTTGTTTCTTGGAGTTCTTCGTCTCCATGGGTTGGCCCGCCAACATGGTCAACTCGTTGGTCGGTGCTCGCTTCCTGGAGATCGCTGTCTCCAGTGGGTTGTCCGTCGGCAACTCTTTGCCTAGTACTCCAGGATCCATCAATGAACTGGCAAACAAAAAGCAATCGAAAGGAAACCACAATCGCAATGAAAACGGGAAAAGAATAGGATGTGAGAATCGGTCGGTGCTTCGCAAAAAGAAGATTCTTGGAATGAAAATATAGCAGCATAACTGATTCGCCCACCTTTCCTTTGTCGGTACAGAAGAAAAATGGCAGAAGTGAGTAGCCTGGAGTGAGGTTTTCTTCAAGAAAGGGAAGAAAGGGCTTGAACGAGCGTTCTAGTGAAATGATGGTTGCTTCACCAGTCCAGCTTGGAGGCCACCTTACCACTGCTGGTAAAGGTGTGGGTTTTGTGATGTGACGGGTCATGACGGCCACACCGGGGTTACAGGTGAGTCTCGACTGTAGTGTCGGCGTTCTGGTAACGGGGGTCCCCAGACTTGCCTGCCTGCGGCCTGCGGCGTGGCTCAAAGGGGGGCCCAGCACGGCCCATCTTCATCAACACAGACCCAAGACCCTCACGAGGGGCCAAGCCTCGCGGGGCAGACGACACTGAGCTTCCTCAGGCACGGCCTCATCAGGCTGGCTCGCGAGGAGGCGGAGAGATCAAGCCGGGGTACCTCACGAGGTGCCCGTGACGCAAGCCATGACGACCAAAGGCGCCAGGCGGGTGCCAGCCCGCGCAGTGTCCTCCTTTCCTCTTTGGTGCAAAGGGAGCAAGCGCAGCCGCGGAGTACCGAGGCATCAGGCAAAGGTTGCCATTTTGATGCAACAAGACCAAGACCAGGATGACTGCAAGACGGAGGTCATTGTGGAGCCCAAGACGGCGTCACCACCAGAGCTTTGTGCAGGCGAAGACTACTTTTGTCAGGATAGCTGGTACTAGCTACCCCCCTTCAAATTAGCCCGCCATTGTTGGCTCCCTTCCTGCTCGATATTTGGGAAGAGGACCAGGGCCTCTATAAATAGGACCAGCCCCCCACATGAGAGGGGGGATAAGGAGAGAATCAGAATCAGAGAGGGGGAGAGTTTTAGAGAGTTTTTGAGGGAGATCGAGACCAACAATAGGAGAGAGAGAGAGAGAGAGAGAAGGGTGACTGAACTCCTCCCAGCAGTTAATCGCCCCAGCCAAGAACAGACCCTCACGAGGCTGTTCTTCCTTGTATTGTTCATCATCATCAACCCAAGAGGCAATCCACCACGCCACACACTGGAGTAGGGTATTACACCACAACGGTGGCCCGAACCAGTATAAACCCTGTGTCTCTTGTGCTGTTCTTTCCATAGCTTAGATCTTAGCGAGGCGGAGGGGTGCAGGTAGGTAGGAGGCAAAATCTTCGCGCGCACCCTAGTGTTCGAACCTCAAGGGTCTGCCGGAACCCGAAATCCGACATTTGGCGCGCCAGGTAGGGGTGCGCCGGAATTCATCTTCCACCACCCCGTTCTCCTCCGACCATCGCGCCCATGTCTGACGCTCGTCGGGCCCGCGCCGAGCGCTGGGCCGCTCTCGCTTCCCGCGTCGCCCAGACGGCTCCTGTCGGCGGGCGTCCTCGCCGTTCCCCGTCACCTGCCGTCAATGCCGCCACCGGCCCGGCGGGGGACGAGCAGCAAGCATCGTCTCAGCATCCGTCCGTGCGGCAAGACGGCCGCATCGCAACTCCCTCGCTCACCCCAGCTGGTTCTTTGTCCCGCACGCTCCGCGCACCCATGGAGGCTCGAGCTGTGCTCATCGCGGCAAACGAGCTCCTGCGCTACCATCCCGTCGACGACGTCTATGAAGAATGGCTCGACCGCATCACCGAGCTCATCCACGCCGCAGGGGGCTCTCCTGCGCCGTCCGTTCCGCTGCACCGCACCCCGCCCCGCGTGGGCGACGAAGCTCCGGCGGTGCCCCGGCCGCCTCCTCCTCAAGGAGGCACCATGGCTCCAAGGCGCATGGCCCCTGGGCGGAACCCGCTCCGTCAGGTGCCAGCGGAGCAAGAGCAGAGCTGCCAGGAAGTCCCTCGCCCGCAAGAAGCTGCCCGGGCGCTCCCTGCTCTAGCACGTCACGACCATGCTCCTGCTCCCGCACGTCAAGACCCAGCTGCAGCGCGTGGGGACATGCAAGACCAAGCTCTCCGTCACCCAAGGCCTCCTGTGGCCACAGCAGGCTGCCATGCCTTCACCACCGAGCTACGCAGCGTCGCGTGGCCCGGCAAGTTCAAGGTACTTGCGACCTGGCTCCTGAACCTGGCTCCAGGCACGATCTCCTCCTGGGACGAAATGCGCACCCGCTTCATCGCCAATCTCTCCCTCCTCGAGCTGCCTGCCGCAGACCCAGAAGAGAAGAAGCCCAAGGCCAAGGATGTGAAGCGCAAGGGGGCTGCCGTGCTCGCGGCAGAACCAGACACCAAGCGGGGCAGAGATCAGCCCGAACCTTCCAAGGGCAGCCGGTACTGTGTGTACCACGACCTCCACACCCACAACACCAACGAATGTCAAGAGCTCCGAGCCGTGCGGGAAGGAAGGATCGGCCGTCGCCCCAACCGCGGTGACCGGGGCTACGGTCGAGGAGGAGGAAGGAACGCAGGACGCTGGGAAGACCGTGGCCCGCGCCAAGGGTGGCGCGATCAACCTTGCGAGGATCGCTAGCAAGACCCGCCTCGCGAGGGAGACTAGAGGGATCAGCCTCGCGAGGATCGCCCGCAAGGCAACGCAGGCCTCCCTCCGCTGCCGCCGCAGCCAAGGAGAAATGAGGACCGCCACCAAGACGAGGGGGCTGGGGCTTCCAGGAGCCGCGCGTGATCGCCTGCATCCTGGGTGGGGCTCAGGCCCCAGCCTCTCAACGCATTTTCAAGCAGTTCGCCCGCGAAGTGAATGCAGTCCTCCCCATGCTTGAAGCCACACGCCCTCTCAGGTGGTCGGCGTGCGCCATCACGTTCAGCTAAGCAGATCAGCTCAAGTGTGCGGCTACAGCCGGAGTCCTCCCAATGCTTTGTTCCCCAATCATCGATGGTGGGGCAGGGCTCAACGTCCTATCCGTGGAAACATTCAACAATCTCCAAGTGCCCTACAGCCAGCTTCAGCCAACCAAGCCCTTCTCCGGAATCACTGACGGCTCCACGGTCCCGATTGGGCAGGTCCGCCTCCCTGTCACCTTTGGGGCACGTGACAACTACCGCACCGAGCTCATCGACTTCGACGTCGCTCACATTCGCCTGCCGTACAACGCCATCCTTGGGTACCCGGCGCTGGCCAAGTTCATGGCCGTAACTCACCACGGCTACACCGTCCTCAAGATGCCAGGAAGTGGCGGAGTCATCACGGTGCCCTGTGAAGAGAAGGATGTGGTGTGTTCCCTAGAACGAGCCTTTCAGGCTGCGTCACTGGAAGACCCAGATCGCGAAAGCAGGAGGCTTCCCGAGACCGCCCCCAAGAAGAAGAAGACATTGTCCGGCCCAGACCCTCAGGAGGCAGGCCCCTCTGGGCCCGTGCCTGCCCAGGGGGAACCTCCTTCCATCGCATAGGAAAGCGCGCCTGGTGCCCTCCTCAGGCAGGGCTCGGGGGCTCTCCCCTGGAGGGCCACCGACCTGGCTATGGTCACGAGGGTGGCGCTTGGGCACCACATGGAGGCGTGTTTCGAAGCACGTTTCCCTCAAGAAGGAGTAAGGCAAGGAGAGCCAGACCCTTAGGAGTTCGTCAGCAAGGCCATTCAGGAGCTACAGGAGTCAAGAGTCATGAAAGGCGGCCGCCGCCTACCAGCAGTGGCTCCCCATCCAGGCGAGGATGGTGGGTTGCGCGTCTGCATCGACATACCAGGGCTCAACCGAGTGGCCTCTCTGGAGCGCCTCCGGCCCTCGCGAGTGGGGCGCTACGGAGGTCCACCCCACAACTACGTTCGCATGCCTTATGGCTTGCCAAACGCGGCTGCCACGTACCAGCGCCTCATGAGGGGCATCATGGAGGCACAAGAGGCCAGGCGTTCCGCAGCCCTGGCGGAGATGGAGATGGTCCGCGAGGAGCCACCAGCGCCTCCGGAGCCTCCCGAGGCCCCTGGGCCTGGGGGCTCATGAGGATCGGCTCCCGCAGCCCACCGAGTCTGCTACACCAACACCCCTTCGTCCTCAACGTCATCAGGTGACATCTTTCAGGTTTTCACTTCCAGCTGGGAGCGCCCCCCAGGGCTGCATTATTCCCAGGCCGCGTGGGTCCGTCCCTGCGGCGTGTATCCCTTTTATTTCATGTTGTTAGCTTACCTTGTTGGGGGCGCCCCTCGGGCTGCATGATCCCCAAGTCGCTCGGGCCAGACCCAGCGGCATGTATCTCATTTGCGTTTATTTCCGGTTATGCGTTATACCCACCATGCTTGATTATTTGATGCCGGTCCACGGCACCTCTTCTTCTTCATGCCGACCACTTGCACGTTAAAGGGGGGGTACCTGAGCATCGCGACTCGGGTCTCTTACTGGCTCTCCAGCCCTCACCCTCTGGCCTTGTCCACGACATTGCGACTTGGCATACCAGCGACGGCTGAGACCAACTTGAGGGCCGGGACCCGAGGACGTAGAGTGCCGGCATCTAACCAAATTTGCAGGGACACATCACAAGATAAGGCCCAGTGCCAGGCGCAACCCGCCTAGAGGTAGGGCCCCGTGAGTCCCGCGCTGGCCCATGGGTGCCCAGATACACCTCGCCAGGCCCTACCGTGCCAGCCACGTGTCAGGGCGGGGCTGTACATGCCCCGAGGGCTCCTCCCGGAGGGGCCCCCCTCCCATGTACCAGTGGAAGCACCATGCTCCGTGCTGGCTGACGACACTGCCGAGGAGCGGCTATGCCCGTACACATACGGAAGCGCTATGCTCCGCGCTGGTGATAAACAACTGAGGGTGGCCCCCAGGCCGCATCAACCTCAGGGAGCCCAGAGCTCAGTGTCTAGCCTCATCGTAACGCCTCCCCTCGGGAGTGCCGCGCGAGGGGGCTGGGCACGGGGGCTGCGCCTGGGTCACACCCAGACACACGCCGCCCAGCCAGGTCCCCCCGGGCCTGGTTCGTCGCGCGCCTCTCCCCGAGCGGAGCCAAGGTACGAGGGCTGTTTGAGCGTCAAGGGGGACTCCTGAGCATCGCGACTCAGGAGCCTAACTGGTCACGTAGCCCCTCACTCCTTAGTTTCGAAAGGCTAACGGCGGTTGAGGTATGCGCGCGGCCGGGCTCTGCAGACGTAGAACGGTAGATCCACCCACATCACACCTCCCTACTTGCTGTTCGTGCGCCAAGGGGGACTCCTGAGCATCGCAACTCAGGAGCCTAACTTGTCACGTAGCCCCTCACTCCTTGGCCCCGTCCTGGTTTCTGGTCGGGACTAACGCTGGGTGAGGTATGCGCAGGGCCGGGCTCTGTCGGCGTAGAACATAAGCAAGTAGGAAGGAAAAGCGCAAATTTCAAGGAATTCAAAAGAAAATATTACAGTCCACACTGTTATCTCGATGCCAAACACAAGTTTAAACGCCTCCCCGAGGCATGATACATGTGCAGGAATTAAAGGCAGGACAAGAGCCACAACAGAGTCACTTGTCGGCGGTGGAGCAGCGCGGAGTGGGTTCGCCTTATGGAGCAGTGGGGTCGGTAGCGCCTTGCTTCGGCTTGGTGCTGAAGGCCCGGAACTTCCCCAGCAGAGCCTCCACGCGACCCTTCATGGCCTCGGCAGCGGCAGCGGCACGCTCGCCGCTTACTAGCTCCAGCAGGCTGTCAAGGTCGACGTTAGGATCGTGAAGGTAGATGTGGGTGAGCACCCGCGTCAGTGCTGCAGAAGACAGGACACGCGCCTCGGCCTCAGCCGTGGGGCCAAGGCCAAGGGCGACATCTTCAAGAGAATGAACCAGGAAGGGAAGCATCTTGGAAGGGCCGTCCTCGGCGCCAGCCAACGGGCTCTCCAGGCCGCTGTCATAAAGCATCCTCAGCGAGGAGCGAGCCTTCGCCTCCATCTCCGTGAAGGCCACGCGGTCCTCGGCAAGAACCAAGGCCTTGTCGTCCAGCTCGGCCTTCCTCGCCCCCAATTCCTGCTCTAGCGCGGCTAGGCGGTCGCGGCGCTTCCTGAGCTTGACCTCCCTCTCCTTGACGGCCGCCTCGCGAGCCTTCATGCCTTCTTCCTGCTCTTGGCGAAGGTGGGCCTCTTTCGCGAGCTGGTCCCGCAGGCCTTGCAGCTCGTCCTCTAGCACCTTGCAGCGACCACTGACGTCGACCACCTCCCCCAGGGCTGCGTCACGAGCAGCCTTCGCCTCAAGGACGGCCTGCTTCTCCTCGTCGCAAGCCGTCGAGGCCTGGACCAGCGCCGCCCGAATCGAAGCGTCGGAGCGAACCCATCCTAAAGCCAGCTCCAAGCGCCCGGCCACCAAGCGAGGGTCGGCGCCAAGAAGATCCTGCCGCAGCCGGTCCATCCCAGCAGCAGCACGATCCAGAACGGCAGAAGGAGTCGGAGAGACAACAGCCAGTGGAGTAGGAGGAGAAGGCGGCAGCGCGGCCACATCATCCTGAGGCGGAGTCTGCTGCGCCCCAACAGCTATAGTGGCGGCAGCAGGCAAAGGCACCTCGGG
This sequence comes from Triticum aestivum, assembly GCF_018294505.1. Classification (NCBI taxonomy): domain Eukaryota; kingdom Viridiplantae; phylum Streptophyta; class Magnoliopsida; order Poales; family Poaceae; genus Triticum; species Triticum aestivum. The sequence goes on along the minus strand of NC_057812.1, from coordinate 262,861,668 downwards.
AGTCACTTGGGCCATGGGGGCTGAGCTCGCCCCAGCCAGCTCAGCCAGGCCTCGCGAGGACGACCGGGCCTCCTTTGCGGGCAGAGGCGCTGCCACGGATGGAACCTCGAGAGCTCCCATCGACTTCTTTGCTGCGGGCGCCAGCCTATCCAAGAGATGCGGACGTCAAGCCTCAGAAGCAGAACAAGAAATAAAGACAAGAATCAAACGCTTACGGGTTGTCGCCCATGAGCTCGAGCGGCCTCCGGCCAAATTTGAAGCCTGAAAGCCGGCTAGAAGGGTCAACCTCGGGGAGCTTGGAAGCGGAAGGTGCGTCTGCGGTCCGCCTCGGGGCCGGGGCAGACCCGCGGGAGATCAGCTCGGTCCTGTCCTTCTTCGGGATCGGGGGCAAGCTCCCGCCGTCCTGCTCGTCGTCATCCTCATCGCCATCACTCGGAGAGAGGCGGAGAATGCGGGACCTACGCCGGGGGAGGGGAGCCCTCGACGCTCCGTCAGTCGCTTCGGAGTCAGGCCCTTTTTCCCGCTCCCCTCCTTCCTCCTCTTTGCTGGAGTCGTCGGAGGGCACATCCACTAGTTCCTCGGGAGTTTCCATGGGCACGGTCCCATCCCCGTTGAAGACGGGCATGGACTCCACTACCTGCTCCCAGTCGTTGCGGAGGAACAAGGGCGTAGGAGCGCCCTCCAACCTCGCCACATCGCCCTCGACCAGAGATTGGAGGACCGCAGCCAGATCTCCGTCGGCCAAGGCCGCGGGGCTCGGATGGGGCCTCCACATCGGAAGTGAGTACTGCTGAAGCGCAGCCAGCTGGTGCTCCAGGAATTCCCTCAGCAGCGATGTGCCGGTCAGATTCGTCGCTGCCATGTTGGCCGGTCTCAGATCCGCGTCCATCTTCTCCAACACCAGCTTCGCGCGGGGGTCCGCGAGCTCCGCTCGACCCCAATCGCTGGAGCTCGTGAGCTGCTCCGTGGGCAAGATCAGCCAAGGGTGGATGCGCCCAGCATCCGCCAAGACCCACTTGCTCCTGAAGCCCTCAATCCTTTTCCCGGGGTTCGAGATGGCAATGGCGCCACCGTACGCGATGAAGCTCGCGCACGCGGAAGCAGGACCGCGAGAGGTCCGGAGGTAGAAGTAGTGGCGCAGCAAGGCCACTGAGGGCTGCACCCCTACGTGAGCCTCACAGTAATAGGCGAAGATTGCCAGGAGAAGGACGGAGTTGGGGTGGAGATGCAAAGCCTATAGCTTGTAATGGCGGAGGACAGAGAAGAAGAACTCGAAGAAGGGAGGCACCACGCCAGCAGCAATGGCACTTACGAAGAACGGATAGAAGGTGCTCCCTTGACCCTCAGGGGTGGCGGAGCCGGCCTTGAACACCTTCGCCCCGTCGATGCCCCACGCCGCCGCCATCTGGCGCAACCGGGTGAGGCTCCCCTCTGACACGTTCGGCGAGTCCAGGGCAGACAAGTACCAAGCTACGGCCGGGGGCTGACGAGGCACCATGGCTTCCTAGGTCTCATGGTCGGAGTAGATCTGGAAATTTTGGAGGAAGGAAGGAGAGGCGCAAGAAAGGGGATCTGAGCAGCAACCGGAGAAAGCAAAAGGCAAAGCCTAGGCAGATGCCGCTCCTTGATCAACTCGCGCGGTTGCTAAGGCGCTCACGTCCAATCAACCGCCACGTGGCGCCCAAGGCCGCAGGCTGTTAGGGCCCACGGCGCTTCACTCTTGCCCTTACGCCTCCCTGCACGGCCAAGTCCGGGCGTGCCTTGGGCCCGGGGGCTACTGTCGGCGTTCTGGGAACGGGGGTCCCCAGACTTGCCTGCCTGCGGCCTGCGGCGTGGCTCAAAGGGGGGGCCCAGCACGGCCCATCTTCATCAACACAGACCCAAGACCCTCGCGAGGGGCCAAGCCTCGCGGGGCGGACGACACGGAGCTTCCTCACGCACGGCCTCATCAGGCTGGCTCGCGAGGAGGCGGAGAGATCAAGGCGGGGTACCTCACGAGGTGCCCGTGACGCAAGCCATGATGACCAAAGGCGCCAGGCGGGTGCCAGCCCGCGCAGTGTTCTCCTTTCCTCTTTGGTGCAAAGGGAGCAAGCGCAGCCGTGGAGTACCGAGGCATCAGGCAAAGGTTGCCATTTCGGTGCAACAAGACCAAGACCAGGATGACTGCAAGACGGAGGTCATTGTGGAGCCCAAGACGGCGTCACCACTAGAGCTTTGTGCAGGCGAAGACTACTTTTGTCAGGATAGCTCGTACTAGCTGTCACCCTTCAAATTAGCCCACCATTGTTGGCTCCCTTCCCGCTCGATATTTGGGAAGAGGACCAGGGCCTCTATAAATAGGACCAGCCCCCCACAGGAGAGGGGGGATAAGGAGAGAATCAGAATCAGAGAGGGGGAGAGTTTTAGAGAGTTTTTGAGGGAGATCGAGACCAACAATAGGAGAGAGAGAGAGAGAAGGGTGACTGAACTCCTCCCAGCAGTTCATCGCCCCAGCCAAGAACAGACCCTCGCGAGGCTGTTCTTCCTTGTATTGTTCATCATCATCAGCCCAAGAGGCAATCCACCACGCCACACACTGGAGTAGGGTATTACACCACAACGGTGGCCCGAACCAGTATAAACCCTGTGTCTCTTGTGTTGTTCTTTCCATAGCTTAGATCTTAGCGAGGCGGAGGGGTGCAGGTAGGTAGGAGGCGAAATCTCCGCGTGCACCCCAGTGTTCGAACCTCAAGGGTCTGCCGGAACCCGAAATCCGACATGTAGCACCTCGCTGTGATTTGGTGGATGGCACGCGGGCCCGGATGCTTTGAAATGTCCCGCATGTAGATATAGTGCTAGTCATATAGGAGTGGTCAATATTGTGCACCATGACCAAGGCGGAGAGGAAAACGAGAGAACTACATAATTAATGCATGAGTTTAATTAGGGTTGTTTTGTAAAGTACGAGATACATTCCTCCAATTGCAAAATGCCTTGGTTCATGAGATTTGAGATTTGAGCCCTATAAACCGGAAGGGAGGGAGTACTGTACACGGTGTAGTCTAGTCACTTGTTGAAATCTCTAGAAAGGCAAATACTCCTTTCCGGTTTACATGGCTATACTATTCCCTCCGTCTAGGTGTTTAAGTCATCTTAGGCTAGCCATAGTGGGAGTAACTTAGCTAGTAACATAGCGCACTCCAAGAATTTATGTGGCAAGTAATTAATGAGAGGTGGTAACATAATATGTTACTGTAACATAGTGCTTTTCAAGATAAGATGAGTCTACAAGCTAATAAATGAAGCCATCTAAAATACTACTATTATGTTACTTTGCATTATGAAGGTAGTAATTTAGGCTAGTGTCATATGCATGACACTAGTCTAAGTTACTCCCCACTATGACCAGCCTTACGAAAACCAAATAGTCCCAAAACACTTAGGCACGGTGCATTAACTTCTACCTTGTTTCTTGTTTCTTGACATATCAACCAATAAGAGATGAGAGGTGTGCATGCTTTTAATGACTTGCAATGGCTAGTTCATTGCATGCAATGCTATTAATTAGCAAATAAACATTGGTGACCCCAGGAGGAAACGGTGCTAAGCACGTGGACCTATGCAGAATGAGTATCAACCAATGGATAATGGAGTTTAATTGTTAAACAATAGCAATTTTGTCTCATGCAAGAGCCTGGCTAGTACTCCAAGGAACCGCACCACGCGAGCGTTCGCAACTGCCACGTTCGGGTTGCGCTTGGCTCTTCGCCTCTTCGAGAAGACGAACAATAATGATTACTCCTACTTCTACAGTATCGAATGCACTACTGCATGTCCGTCCACCTCGTGCGGGAGGGATAGCGAAAGCTTCAACTTACTGCTCCTGCCTTTGCGTCCATGACAGGTGGGCCCAACAGGTGGTTGGCCCTCCTGTCATGCAGCCAAAGGCAGGTGCAGTTAAGGCACCGGAGCTCAGTCCGCGAGGGAGAGGGCGTTGTAGTAATGAAATTTCTCGGTCTTGTACGAGTTGACAAAGGTAGGGGTTGCTTGCTTGCTAGGGTTGCTCATTACGTATATATAGGCCGGAGCCTCCGCGCTTGCTTGCTAGGGTTGCTCTATTCACACACTCTCATCCTCTCCAGATTAAAACAAGATAGGGGTAGTAACATTGTCTTTCTCGCTTCAAAAAACACTGGCTTTCTATCCTCACCGTTGGTTACAGATCCAAATGTATCCCCCTCCGCCGGTGAAGGGGAGGAGGGGCAGCGTTTAGGCCGTCGTCGACAGCGAGGGAGGAGACCCACTGCCGGCCGCACTGTTATCTCTGGCTGAGCGCCGGCGCGGGAGGTCCTCCGATCCCTTCGTCGTTGCCTGTGGGCGGATCCGGCCTCCCGCCGCCCACCTATCCACATCCCGATGACCTTCAGGTATATCTTCGTTCGAAACCGCCTTAGCTCTACTTCCCCAACTTGCTACATTGCTGCATGTGCATCATTTTCTACCTCTCATCCCCTCTCGATCGGATGGTCCAACGTCACATATTTTTTCTTCTATTGTTAGAGGTAAAGCTACTTCATGGAGTCGAATCTTGTACTCCCTCCGTCCGAAAATACTTGTCATTGAAATGGATGTATCTAGATGTATTTTAGTTCTAGACACATCCATTTTGATGACAAGTAATTCCGGACGGAGGGAGTACTTGATTCAAACAATAAATAAAGTGGGGGTGGGGGAATTTAGTATGTACATCGGACTTGGTACAAACAGGAAGGAAAGGGGGTGAAAGTAGTATAGACTGGTCATCCAACCGGTCTCTTGGTCGAAAAGGGAAATATAGGGGTAACGCTGTACACAGTGGTATGACCAGGACTAGATTTGCTATCCACACATAGGAGTAGGTGGCTAGAGTGAACAAAAATGGGACCAACCCAGATATGTTTCTTGGATGTTTGTTTCTCGGGGCAACAAACTATGAATCACCACTTTATGCCCCTGTTTACGTACATGGTGCTGGACTGCTGGTGCACCCACTGTTATAAGCCATGACAAGTTTAGCCAAATGTTTTTGCCTGTAATTGTTTGAGACTCTGACTGTTTCCTCTGTGCCTTTTTGTGCAAACAGGGATATCCAATTCACCTGGTTGCTGTTGTGACCTTTTGGTGCACTGCACAAAACTCTTCTTAAAAGAAGTGACTTTTGTGCTGTTTAACTGGAATGTCAGAATGGAACAGTTGGTTCATTTTGGTGGAACTGCACAAAGGGAGATCTGTGTTCCAATCCTCATCATCCATATTGGCGCCATAACCTTCCTTTAGGTAAGAATGATATTTAATGCATGTGTTCATCTCTATTTTCCGACTGCCATGAGAAAATAATGCTGTTTTTTACTAGTACACTTGTACTCCCTCACTGACAAAACCAATTCTGAATTAGAAGGCCAATCATGTACTTGGTTTCACCAACTGGTGAGGAGAAAGAGAAACAGAGCATGAAGAGGAAGAAGAAGAAGAATAAACAGTGCCAAGGCGATCTTGCTGAAGCCAGAGGCCTCAGTCGAGGCCATTCAAGGGCTCCGGCAACGACTACCTTACATGTGAGACGATCCTCCAGGGAGCCCTTCCACTTCTGCTGTCTCACTTAATTAATTAGGAGTACTTAAGTACCACTAATTTATTACTGCCTAATTTTCCTGTTGGAGTTAAACAAATCTTTAGTAGGACCCTATGCTGAATCATGTACGTGTGTATGTTTGTCTATGGAGGTGAATCATGTGGTGGAGCAGGGAGGGAATATTATTAGTGTCATGACATAATAGTGCTATTGTTTTGCATGTCAATTTATTGCCATTGGTTCAATGAGGCAATGTTTTGCGTATTGTCCATCATGAATTTGATGCTACTGGTTGAGTAATATGCTAATGTCTTCCTATCCTTTCTCACTAAGCTAATGAAGGTTTCACCTTGTTCCTACTTGTGCAAACAGGGATCATGTTGTGCCAATCATACATTAAATGGAACTACACAAGACAATACAATGAACTGTATCCCAGCCAGTGCTTTAACTCTGCTGGAAGTTCTTGATAATCTTTCGATATAATCTCAGCACTGGTAAACAAGAGTGATTTCAACCATACATTTGAAGTGCACAAAAATATATACTATTGTGTGATTCCAGTGAGTGCTTTATCATCTCTTATGGGACTACATGAATAAGCTTTTTTTCTCAGGTTGGTACGGGCCTAAGGCCTTCATCCATATTAGTTTGTTGTCATCTCTATTTGTATCGTGCTACTGTCATGAGAAACTCCTTTATCTTTGCACGTTAAAGTTTTGCAACCTATGATAAATGGCAATGCTTTGAGTGTTGAGTTGAGCTAATTGGCACTGATTAAATAAACTAATACCTCTCTTTAAGCAAGACTACTATGTTGCTAACTTTACCCATTAAGATAATGAGGGTGCTTCTATTTGTTAGTGTATGTTTCATAAACTAGTCCCACTATTACAGTAATCTCACTCTCTCAATATATGTGCCAACATGGATGCTCGATTTTGGTGGAACTGCACAAAAACTTTGGGTGCTTCATTGCCTCGACAACTTCCGTCCTTTCCTGTCAGTTGCTAAACTCCGCATGCTTTCTTCCTTTGCTGTCAGTCGCTTGGCTTATCTCGGCTTCCAGTCAAAGGAAATAGTAATTGATAGGCTACCTCACACAGGTTGGTACTGGTCTTTATCCTGATTATTGTGCCTGTCATATGTATTGGTAATTTGGTATTGTGCTACTGTTTGCCGATTTCATAAAGGAGTAATTTGGAGCCTGAACTCGCAGGCAAATCATTACATCGGGTGATTTCAGTAGAACTACACAAAATGATCAGATGGACTGGTACTTATGCTGCTGCTATGTATTCCAAAGTTCACTCAGACAAGCATCGATGTTGACAAGAAGTGCCTATATTCATTCGAGTATCAACCGGCGTCAACCAATTGTCAAACTCCAAGTGTTAGGAGAGTGAACGCCAAAAATATTGCTTGGTGCATAGCCCAGAAAAACGCAGTCCAGTCTTTGGTCCCAACTTGTGCCTTTTGGTTATCGGCACATATGGTAGCGAACTATATGGCATGGAGTCTAAAGATTCCAGACAAGTTGGTTGACGCGTATATTCATCTGGCACTTAATCAGTCTGCACGCCAAGGATGCTCCATTTCAGTTGAACTGCACAAAAAATTTGGGTGGTTCATTTTCTCAACCGCCTCCTTTCTCGTCTTCAATGTAGAATTTTGGCGAGATACAGGACCAAGATGACCCAGTAAACTGGTTGGATGAAAGTAGTGGCCAAGTTGCTCAAACCTCCCTGGGCACGAGGCCACTATTTGAGGATAAACCTACAAGCAAAGTTCAGATTGTCTGTGCTGCCTCTTATGTACTCGAAAGTTTACTCGTACAAGAACTAATTTTAGCAAGAAGTACCTCCGATTGAACACCATTTACCAGTCTGTACCCTAGGTAATTAAAGTTCGTCCATGGATCATATTGGCTGTGATCTCAATCATTTGGATGCATAAACATATTGAACATGCGTATATCTGAATATTTTTGTAAATTATGTATGAATATTGTCGTGTGATCTATCAATCATTTGGATGCATAGATATGCTGAGCTTGTGTATATATGAATCTTTTGAGTTGTTGATTGTGAATGTTGGCTATGGATATGAACGTGTCCTATGAACCTGAGTTTGATATGAATGTTTACCTTTTCTGTTGTATTTGTCTGTGAACTTGTTAGTATGCCTACTGTGGGGTATAAAACGCAGGTCTCTTATAAAAGTAATGCCGTGTCCAATTTATGTTTTCCCTTCTAACCATCGCGGCTGTGCTGCCGCGCACCCGAACCAGTGAAGTTTCCCACTCCTCTCCATCTGCGACTCCACTGCAGCTTAATAAATAGTAACATCTTCGGTTTTAGCCCGGTTTTCCGTAGATTAACCAGGCAATTCTCTTCTTCTTAATTAATCGACGAGGCAATTCTTTTGCCTCCGTTTCGGAAAAAAATTAGTAACGTCTAATTGAGCCAGTTAGTTAGATGCGTACACTTCGTGTAGTAGGATCTTTATTTAGTTTGATGCATACACTTGTTCTTTTTTGGTAGCCCTTTTGTAATGATGGCTGATGTTTGGTTTGGAAGAGAGAGCTGCGTCTTCACTCTTCTGGCCTGCTTAGTACTTCTGTTGCACCCCCAGCCCTGGTTGCTGCTGCTGCTGTTTTCAATGTACAATCAGTAGTGTATTTCGTCTGTTGGTTGAATAAATGTGTTGTTAGAATGACAAACACAATGTTTTGGAAGTCGTTGCACGGTTCGATCCTTTAGTGCCCCGTACTGTACGTAGCGCATACTATTTATCATACGGAACACATTTTTTTGAAACTCGGAACACATTTTCCACTTGTTGATAACATGCAGCCCACTGATGAAGGCCCAATAGAGAAGCCCATAATTAACTGGAAGGGAGGCTCTCACATGAATCCGGCCCAGGTACATGCTCATGGTCCCCTAAACATAAACAAGTAAATAAATAAATAAATAAATAAATAAAGCTAAATGCTCATGCACCAGTTCTTTGGGAAAATAGGTAGCCCAGTATTTCTTTTTGAAGAATACCCAAGCTAGGCCTATTTGTTTTCTCCGAATTACTGGGCTGCAAATCTTTCAAGACGAGGAGGGATGCATTCCGTCCTGGCTTAAGAGTATGGTCAATGTCTGTTAAAAGTAATATGAAAAGGGGTTGAAAATTCCAAAAAAATTATAGCAAATGGGATATAAGTTTCTTTTTTTGTTTTTGTTCTTCACTAATTTCTTATACGTATTTCATTGGATTTAACATGACATAGTACTAATTTATTTTTAAATTTGTTTTAGTATGGCTATTAATTTTTGGATTAAGAATATTTCATTCCCCAGCAAAAAATTGCGAATTTTCAAAATTTCCCACATATTTAGTTAAATTTTTGACCCCGGTACTGACCAAAAAATGGCCAGCAATTCTAAAAATGGAAAACGGGCTGCAATAAATTCCATATGAATTAGAAAATAAGTAAAAATTATAAAAATAATAGCAAATGGGCTGTACACGCCACAGATTTCGAGGCTGACTTGTTTACGCAAGGCTTTGTCAGTGAACACACAATTCTAGCAGCAATTAGTGTTGGATGTACATCCAACGGCCGACATGCTTCTTCAATCTCTGATCTTCCTGCTCCAGCCGCCTAAACTAGCGCCGGCGGGACTGCCTGCTCCCTCCTCTTGTGGCCCGCTGTGATGCCGCGCAGGCTTCCCGGGCCCACCCTACTCCCTCCGCTGGCCTGGCCGCACACAATCAACTGCCTCCTTATTACGCGAAAAAAATGATTCCTCCCACTGACATCTGGTGCGCACCGGTTGGGAGGCTGACCTGTGGGCCTACTAAGTTGACGCGTACACAGGGCTTGTCAACTTAGTCAACAAACGATTCTGGCAGCAGTAACCATTGGATTTGAATCGAACGGTCCTGCCACTTCTTCAATCCCTGCTCTTCTTGCACCAGCCACCCAAATTAGTGCCGGGGAGACCGCCTGCTCCTGCCTCCAGTGGCCGGCTGTGCTGCCGATGAGGCCTCATCGCCCCCTACTACTCCCACCACTAGCCAGGCCCTGCGGCGACGGCAGCCTCACACCGCAGCCGAACCAGTGAACCCTCGTACTCCTCTCCGCGTGGGCATCCACTATCGCGTCTTCCCCGGCTCCGCGTCGTCCCCTTCCTAGGCCTCGTCGTTGTCCACCGCCTTGGTGCTCTCGGCGCGACGTGGTCAACGTGGTCAACGACATTCCATCGGAAGAGTAATGTATGTGGAGAGGCTGACAGCTGGGTCCATGGCCACAACCCAGTTTTTTTGTGATTTGCCAAGTAAGTCGCTTTGTCAGGCCTGTTGGGCTGCAAATCTTTCAAGACGAGGAGAGCTTTCATTCGGCTGGCCGAGAAAATGGCCCATCAGTAATGAGAAATGGGCTGTACATTTTTAAAACACATCAAATCGGCAATTAGTTTCAAATATCTTTTCTTCATTTCGAGATTTGAAATTACATTAATTTTCATGCGTGGAGAATTTGTTGGATTTTATATTGATATACATTTATTTTTAAAATTAGTTTGAATGTGAGTCGAAATTTCGGGATTAAAAATAGTTCGGACCACACCGAAATATGCAAAATTTCGTATAATTTTTTAACCGTGGCCACAATATGGGCTGTAATGCTAACAAAAAGAATATGGGCCCCAAAAAAACCTTAATAATTAGCAAATGGGCTATAAATTATTAGAAATAATGGCAGATGGGTTGTATGCTGTTTTCCACAGATTTGAGGCTTTCCTAAAAAAAGTTGACGCACAAGCAGTGGCTGTTGGATGACCATCCAACAGCCGTCGTGCTTCTTCAATCTCTGCTCTTCCTGCTCTAGCCGCTCAAACAGGCGCCGGCGGGACTGCCTGCTCCCTCCTCCCCGTGGCCAGCTCTGCTGCCGCGCAGACCTCACTGCCCCACCGTACTCCCATCGCTGGCCTAGCCATCCCTCTACTCACCCACACCTGTTGTTACTCTCCGGCGACGGCAGATGAACCAGTAAACCCTCGTACAGTCGTACTCCCCTCCGTGTGGGAAACAATTGCCGAGTCTTCCCTGCCTCCGTGTCGTTCCCTTCCTAGGCCTCGCCATCGTCCATCGCCCTGGTGCTCTCGACGCGGTCTGGTCAACGTGGTCAACGACCGACATGCATCTGAAGTAGACTGTACGTGGAGAGGCCGACAGCTGGGTCCACGGCCGCACACATGGAAATGTCTCCTTATTACGCGCAAAATAATGATTCCTCCCCTTACATCAGGGACCTACCGAAAGGGCCTCTGTATTTCGCGAAAAAACGTTACCGCCGCTGAAAGCTCGGACCCACCAGCTATATCTTCGCATGCAAGGAAGTGCCTCCTTATTATGCTAAAAAAATGAATACCCCCTGCTAGCTGGGACCCACATTGGTGGGAGGCGGACTTGGGCCTACTAAGTTGATGGGGACGGAGGGCTTTGTCAACTTAGTCAATATGCACGATTCTAGCTCCAGTGACTGTACGATGTCCATCCAACGGCCTTAGTGCTTCTTCAACCTCTCGTCTTCTTGCTCCAGCCTCCCAAACCAGCGCCGGTCGTGCCTCGTGCTCCTGCCTCCCGTGGCCGGCTGCGATGCGGCGGAGGCCTCACCGCCCCCTACTACTCCCACCGCTGGCCAGGCCATCCCTCTACTCACCCACACCCCCTGTTATTCTGTGGCGACGGCAGCCTCACACCGCACCGAACCAGTGAACCCTCGTACTCCTCTACGCGTGGGCATCCACTGCCGCGTCTTCCCCAGCTCCGCGTCGTCCCCTTCCTAGGCCTCGCCTTCGTCCACCGCCCTGGTGCTCTCGGCGCGGCGTGGTCAACGTGGTCAAGGAACGGCTTTCATCGGACGTGGACTGTACGTGGAGAGGCTGACAGCTGGGTCCACGGCCGTAACAAGGAAGTGCCTCCTTATTACGTGCAAAATAATTATTCCTCCACCTGACAGCGGGACCCACCAGACGGGCCACCGTATTTCGTGAAAAAAACATTTCCCCCTGACTGCTGGGACCCACCAGCTACATCTTTGCACACAAGGAAGTGCGCTGGGCAAAAAAAAACCGATTCACCCCCTGACTGCTGGGACCCACCAGCTACATCTTCACAGGCAAGGAAGTGCCTGACAGTCGGGACCCACCTGGTCGAAGCGTACGTAGCGTTGTCATTCTGGTCGCGAACGTGTATGTACATACTGGTCGATATAGAGGCGCACACATGTCGTAGTAGAGGCGCGCACGTAGCATTTACACGTACGTACATCAGCTAGGGTGCAACAAAGAAAATATAGCCACATATGTGTACATACGGGCGGGGTCTCGAACGCCTACTCGCGCATACGTATGGCGAGGGCTCGTGTACATGGCTGGGTCGGAACGGAGAAACAACGTCGTCGTCGTGTTCATGGGGAGGTAACGGAATGCGTCCTGTTCATGGGGAGGCAACGGAATGCGTCGTGTTCACCGGGATGGCTTGGACGGAACAGGCGATGGAAACGAGGCCTGGTGTACCACAGAACGGAGGAAACGGCCTTGTGTTCGACCGGCCACGTTCGAAACGGGATCCTGTTGATCGGGAGGGGTCTGGCATACCGCAAAACGGAAGAAACAGACCTCCTACGGTCGAAACGGGGGTCCTGTTGATCGGGAGGGGTGTGGCGTACCGCAAAACGGAGGAAACGAACTTGTGTTGGAGCGCTACGGTCAAAACGGGGGTCCTGTTCATCGGGAGGGGTGTGGCGTACCGCAAAACGGGACTCCACGGGATACTGTTCATCTCCACCGTCGACCTCCTCCAGCCTCCACGGGCTCTTGTTCATCCAGCCTCCATGGGCTCCTGTTCATCCAGCCTCCACCGCGCGCTACTCCGCCGGCTACTGTTCAACCACCCCTCCACTGTCTACTGTTCATCCAGCCCTCCACACCACAGGGTCCTGTTCAACCACCCCTCCATGGGCACCCCTCCACCGTCTACTGTTCATCCAGGCCTCCACACCACGGGGTCCTGTTCAACCATCCCTCCACCATCTACTGTTCATCCACCCTCCACACCACGGGGTCCTGTTCATCCACCCCTCCACGGGCACCCCTCCACCATATACTGTTCATCCAACCCTCCACCACACCACGGGGTCCTGTTCATCCAGAGGCAACGCCACCGCTCACTGTTCATCCAAAACCCCCTGCAATGCTCACTGTTCATCCCATCGATTGGCTTCAGTTAGCAGCAGTAGTGAAGGAATCACTCGATCGGGTTCAGTTAACAGCCATCGACCGATCGCTCGGGTTCAGTAGCGCGTAGCCTGCAGTGCAATCGCTCGGGTTCGCTTCAGTTAGAGCCCAACGCCTCGCTCGGGTTCAGTTAGAGCCAACGCCTCGCACACACGCGCGTACGTGTACGAGAGAAACATGCATCGCTCGGCCCCCGACCTCCCACCGTAACCGGGAACTCCCCGAAATTTTCCTCCCCCTCGCTTCTACCACGGTTTTTTCCGTCATGGATGGCCCAAAGAATGTCATGCAGCTGCGTCTCCGGCCCGCCCAGGACGAAAAGCCCATTTTCTGTCATGATTTTTTGTCATAGAAGTAGGATCCCACCACATCTATGATGATATCGGGTTTTGTCACAATTATCGTCATAGAAGTGTCATATGTATGACATAAATTTTTTTCGTTCGTCCCAAAATGTCACATATGTGTCTTTTTTTTGTAGTGTTGTGTTCCATTCGTGAGGTATATGTTTGGATGAAAGAAGTGACTTCCTCTAACTCACGTGCATTTGGTGCAAGTTGCTGCCATGAATTTGAGAAACTTGTTTTGCTTCCCCTGGAATCATCCCAAGCCAGTCATGCATATGTGCGAAGTATTCTGTGGTCTGGAGACTTGCAACCTTCATTCTATATGTATTCTTAGCACACCAAGCCACTGATTGACTTCTTCAAGGCAAAGAAGTCTAGCGCGTGTAAAGACTTCGAAATCCTTGATGATGGATCCTAGCCTGAAGTCGATAGTGTTATATTATAAGACTACTATGTGGTCATTCTTGTCTTGGACAACATGCTCACATGTATGTAGCAGAACCAGCTCGTGTTTTGGAGCTTGCTATCGTAGTTCATTTTCCAAGAATCTTGCAATGTCATCTCGTCGATTTGGTTTGCAAACTTTCATTTCTCTTTCTAGACCAATGAGTCTAGACTATCCTGACACCAACCAGATCTGAATCTCAGGCAAGTGTGATGGTTGGAACATTTCCCAAGAACTATAATATTGGTCTCTCTGTAACCCGGTAAAGTGGATGTCCTGGCCAACACACCCAGCCGAAAGACCCATTATTGTAGTATCTTGATTGAGAAAATTGGCCACCTTTCCATAAGGATTCCGTAGGATTTACTTCCATAGTTATTCCTTATGGATTATTGCGCTCCCGAAGTCCGACCTTCTATCTGATGTTCTAGATACCAAGCCATATAAATAAATGGGTTACGCTAGCACATCAAGGAGAACATTAGAAGCAGAGTGCTAAATGTCTCTCGGTCGATCATCTGATTTTGTTTCCTTGGCCTCGCTAAGGAGAAATCTGAGAAGGTGTTATCTCCCTTTGCATCTGCATCGTCCATCACCGTTCATCATGGTAGTATCTTGTGTTGCCAGGATCCTTGACACGGATATTGGTAAAACTTGTTGAATATGGAAATGCTCAAGTTCTTGAGAGCACGCGCAATCACTAGGATTTACCGTCGGCATTAATTGGGATCCGCTCTCAGTTTCCTCGGTTATGCTACAACTTTTACAATAGTGTAATCTCTCTCTACTATTGGGTTTCTCCCTAGTTACTAGAACCATTCCCAGCATTTGCATTTTGTTCCCAGCTTGCACCGCTATTGTGTCATCCTACTATGGACTACCCTTCTCAGTAATTACTGACCAGGATCATCTTCAAGTGGTCCTACCATGGGTCCCATCCATTTCCGATGATAAGCGAAAATCATCCGTTGCGTTGTCTTCAACAAGGTAGTCCACATCATCCATTCTAGTCCTAGTATGTCATCCTTTGAACTCCTTCAAATGATCGATTGTAGCTGCCCTATTCTGGTATAAAGAGTTTCAATGATCTTTGTATCAAAAGTAATTCTTTTTGCCACTTAAGGGAATAATTCTACGAGTCACCTTCCCCGAGGTGTCCCGTTATGGAATCATGGCAATTATCTCCTTGCTACTTGACCCCATTCACCATCTTCTCAAGCATGGAATTATTGTCTACCAAATTGAACCCCGTCATCTGTTCTTCCATCCCTTCCGAGGTGTGTTTGAATGTCTTAGCTCGAGAGATGTTGCTATGTCTCATTCTGTGAGTTGATACTGAGTTGTTTGATCTTCGAGAAGATCGATCCTTCTAGAGTTTCCTTTTCCTCTTGTTGCCATGTTGACTGGAGTTCTTAGAGCAAGACGACGAGACAAAGATGATGACGAATCAACGTTCTTACAAAGTGCAACCTGAATCATGAAGACTGTGTTAGTTTGCGTTCCCCCTTCATCTTACCCTACGCTTGAATCTCGGGACGAGATTCTTGTTTAGTAGGGGTGAGTTGTCACATCCCTAGTCCTGGTATGACCTAGACTTGCTAGTCATGTGTGCATCATGTTTAAATTTCAATGAACTTGAAATGGGGACATGTGAAAGCCTCAGAAATCACTTCTGAAAATGACCAAGATAAAAATTGCTTCAAATAGGTCCAAGAAAATGTTCATGTTTCTCTCTGAAAATATTTGCCAGAGCTAAAATTCAAACCAATATTTTCAGGAGCTCGTAAATATTTATTTTGGGCATTTGGAATTAATTCAATAACTATTTGCATTGGATTTATATTTGATATATTTCAAATATGATCCAATAATTCTGGAAATGGTTGTGGGGCTTTATATTAATGTCACTAGTCCATACAACAATTTATAGAAGCTCAGAAAATGATTTGGGTTGAAAATCAAATCAAAACAGAGTTAAAGAAAATAGAAAACTTAAAGAATTATAAAGATAGAGAAAGAGAAAAGCCACCTGGGCCACTTACCTGGCACCTACCGCAGCCCACTATGCGGCCTAGCCCACCACCGCCTCCTCCCGTGTCGTCTTCCTCCTCTGCCAGGAGGACGAGCGCGTGCCCGGCGCGCACCGGCACGCGCCGGCCACCTCCTACTTCCCTGCTCGCCGCTGGAGGCACCCGAGGGCGCCACACACTCCCCGCGACCTGCTCTGACTCCTCCTTCTCTCTCTGGCCCTTCTCCTCCCCTGTTTCTCTCGTTCTCGCGCGCACCACCGAGCGGAGCTCGTCGCCAACGTCGCCGTTCACCATGGCCACCGCCTCCCCTTCGCCTCACTGACCTGCCCATGAGCCCTGCCACCGTATCCTACGCCTCTCCGTCGAGCCACGTGACGCGGGAAGCCCTGGAGAGCCGCCATCGCCGTCGTCTTCACCTCCAGCCGCTGGAGATCGCCTTAGCTGCCCCGTCGGCCGCAGCGCGTCCCCGAGCCCGCTGAGCATCTCATCGCACCCGCCATGAGCTCCTACTCCTGCTCCCCCTCTCCGTTTTTCCCTCATGCACCGTAGCCGTCGCCTCGCCTACAACCGAACGCGTCGCCGCCCGTGCTCATCATCGGTGATGCTCCGATGACCATTTGGTCCCGGGCATGCGCCAATCGTACCCACTGGACCACGTAGATGCCGTAGGTGCTAAACGCACATCGCCACGGCCACCGCAACCGCGTCCCCGCTCGCTGCCGACTTTGGCCGCCGCAAACCTCGTTGCCGGCGCTACTCCCGGCCACCCCAGCTCCCGCCACCGCCACCGTTGGATGCGCCACTCCGCCCTATTCCCGTAGCTGCTCTCTGTGCGCCAAACCGCACTCTCTAGGCGAATCCTGCAGTGCACCGCCGCGTCTGGACTCGTCGGCGGCTAAACGCCGGCGACCGCTGACCCGTTGACCTGCATGGGTTGACCCCACTGCCCGGTTTGACCTCCCCCTCTCTCTCACTGACTTGCGGGCCCCGACTAATTACTCTAGTTAGCACTAATTAACTAGTTAGGTTAGTTACTACAGTCACTGACTAGGGGGGCATGTCTAGTTAGTTAGGGCTAACTTAGTAAGTTGACTGGGTCACTGACCAGTGGGTCCCACTAGTCAGGTTTGACCTGGTCAACGCCTGTTGACTGCTGATGTCACCCTTACGTAGTGCTGACGCAATAATGTAATTTCTGGATTAAAAACAATTCTGGAAATTCCTGAAATTGCTTTAAACTTAAAAATTCATAGTAATTCAACCATAGCTCAGATGAAGATAATTTATATATGAAAAATGATCAGAAAATTCCAAAGATGAATATGGCATTTTCATGCATGACAGACCAACTTATAACTACTATATAAGTGAAAACATGATAATTGCATTTTAAGTGCTTAATGTGGAGCTTGCATATGAACCTTTGGTTCATATGGACTTCCTCTAAATTGTTGCTAGATGCATTAGCACAAATCATAACATCATTGCCATGTCACATTCATGCATCATATTGTGCATTGCATTGATTGTATTCTTCCTTGTTTGCCGATAATTGTTCCCTCTCGATAGACGTGTTCCGACGATGAGATCGATTACACCGATGAAGAACTATACTATCTTCAGAAGTGCCAAGCAAGCAAAACCCCCTTGTTCATTCCAATACAACCCCACTCTCTCTCGCTCCTGCTCTCTTTTACTACATTAGGACAACACCGATTCAACTATTACATGCTGCGGTAGTTGAACCCCTTTCCTCTGCATGACCTGTTATTGCCACAGTAAATAGATGAAACCCACTAGCATGAGTAGGAGTTGTTTGAGCCCTGATGTGCCTACTCATTCATGCTTGTTTGTCATGCCTCCTATTTCTTAGAGTTGTGTCAGGTCTGATTCATCGGGGATGAATTGGAAAGTTGTGAACATGTCCTACTGTGTGAGCTAAGTGTGTTGAACACGATTTGGTAAAGGTATCGATGAGAGGCCATGTAGGAGTACAAGGTGGGTTGTTTCATTGGAACCGTCCTTAAGCACCGAGATCTGTGTGTATGATTTAAGAACCAACTACTACCATGCATTGGGCTCGAAACCAATGGACCCTCTCGGCTTCTTAACCACCCTAGTCCTCTGTCCAGGAGTTGCAATTAGTTTCTGGTGTTTATAGGATATGCGTTGGCGGCCGTGCGTAGCACTGACCCTATGGGTGGGCTATGATGCAGTAGATACACCATGGCTCGGTGTACCGAGTCGCCTATTTGGTGTCTCGGGAACCCTGTACACATCGTTCGAGGCCGTATGTGGAAACCTCGGCCGGACTCCCTGTGGATGGAACCTGGATAGGCGATAAACCTGGACTAGAGACTTGAGTGCTTAGGTAGGCCACGGCCGACACCCTCGTTGGGATTCCGCTTGAAGGTTGCCGAGTACATGTCGTGTAAACAGCGGTAAGTGGTGAGAGTGTGTGTGAAGAAGTACACCCCTACAGGGTTAACATCATCTATTTGAATACCCGCGTCCGCGGTAAAGGACTACTTGGCTGCGTGTACAGTTCATAGACAAGTGAAAGTGGATACTCTAAAATGCGCAAGATAAGCGTGAGTGCTATGGATGGCCTTCTCGTAGGGTGAGGGGAGCGGATCCATAGTGGTGTATTGATATGGTGAATATGTGGACTCATGTGTGCCACCTCAAAGAGTTACTTGCAGTCGTAGTTCAGGATAGCCACCGAGTCAAAGCTGGCTAGTTAAACTCCACCACCCCCTTTATTGATACCAATGCATATGTAGTTAGTTCTGATGTAAGTCTTGCTGGGTACATTTGTACTCATGTTTGCTTAATTTATGTTTTGCAGAGAGACTTCAGTCTCGCTAGTAGTTCCGTGTGGACTTCGACGTTTAGCTTGATACCTCAGCTACGATCTTGTGCCCTCGGCAAGATCTTGGAGATAGTCAGGCTTCTCAGCCTTCTTCATTAGTAGATGTCTGTACTCAGACAAGTTAAGCTTCTACATGTGCTTGTTGCTTGTATCCTCTGTATGTTGGGTCATGAGACCCATGTTTGTAATACTTGGCTCCTCGAAGCCTAATGAATAAATACTCTGAGTTGTAGAGTCTTGTTGTGATGCCATGTTGTATTTGCACATATCGAGCATATTGTGTATATGATTGAAATGCTTGCTATGTGTGGGATCCGACAACCTAGTTGTTTATCCTTGGTAGCCTCTCTTATGGGGAAATGTAGTCTGGTGCTTCCACTGGGCCCTGGTAGTCTGCTATAGCCCAGTTTACCGGAGTCCTGCTAGCCCAGTACTACTGCTCCGGAACACTTAAACTGGCCGACATGTGATTCACTTTGTTCCTGTGTCTGTCCCTTAGGGGAAATGTCACGCGGTGACTTCCGGAGTCCTACTAGCCTGCTGCAGCCCGGGTTCCCGGAGTCCTGTTAGCCCAGTTGCTACTGCCCGGATTCACACGCTGATGACTGACATGTTCTATGTTGTTTCATGTATGCCTGTCCCCGTAAGTTAGTGCCACTTTGGGTTCACGACTAGTCATGTCGGCCCGGGTTCTCTGTCATATGGATGCTAGCGACACTATCATATACGTGAGCCAAAAGGCGAAAACGGTCCCGGGCCAGGTAAGGTGGCACCCGTGGGAATACCGTGCGTGAGGCCGCAAAGTGATATGAAGTGTTACATGCTAGATCGGTGTGACTTAGGATCGGGGTCCTGACAGGGGACGCTGCCAGCGCGAAGCAGGAGGTGGAGGCTCCGCGGGTGCACGCGTGTTCGCTCCTGCCTACTAGCAGGAGGAAGACGATGAGCGAGGAGGTAAGTGGGCTGGGTCAGTGAAGCTGGGCCGGCTATAGGTATGTGGGCCAGGTAGGTTTTTTGGTCTCTCTCTCTGCTTTTCATATTTCGTTCTGTTTTCTATTTTTTCTTTCTGTTTTTGATTTAGCAAAAATACTAAACCATTTCCAAAACTCCTGAAAATATTTGTGGGCACTTTTAGAATTATTTCCAACAGCCCACATTTAGTTTCAGAATTATTTGAGCATTTAAAATATTTATAGCATTTAAATGCCCAAGTTCTAATACTTTATGATTTAATTAAAAAATCCAGAAATGACCTAGAAAAATGTGCACCATATTTTCAGAGGTTTTAAACCAATTCAAAAGTGATGAACTTTTTGAAGGGCATTTTGGGATCATTGAAAAGATTTTAAATTTGGACCTGATTGAATTCCATTTGCTGCTAGGGTTTCAGCATCCCCATTTCAGGTTCATTTGAATTTAAACATATTGCATGGATGATTATGCAAAGTCAAGAAATGACTAGCTAGGGTTGTGACAACTCACCCCCACAAAGCAAGAATCTCGTCCCAAGATTCAAGACGTGAGGTAAGAAGACAGAGGGAACATTAGCTATCACAATCTTCTGGATCCAATTTCCCTCATCGAAGATGTTGATTCATTGCTTCAAATTGATCTTGACGTCTTTGCTTTCGAGATCTTCATCCAACACGATGACGACAGAAGGAAACTCTACAGAAAACGATCTTCTCGAAGATCGAGCACTCAAGATCAACTCATGGAGTGAGATGTAAGAGCATCTCTTGAGTTGAGGCATAAAACACACATCAAGAGGGATGGAGGAAATAGACGATGAAGGTTCAAGTTGGTAGGCAACAATTCCACACTTAAGTTAAGATGATCCATGGTTTCGAAGTTGCGAGGAGATAATTATCATGATCCCATAACAGGGCACCTTAGAGGAGGTGACTCGTAGAAGTATTCCCTTGAGTGGCAAAATGAATTACTTTTGATACATAGCTCATCGAAATTCTTCATACCAGCCTAAGGAAAATCACAATTGATCATTTCAAAGAGTTTGAAGAAATGACATACTCAGACTAGAGTGGATGATGTGAACTACCTTGTTGAAGACAACGCAATGGATGATTTTGCTTATCATCGGAAATGGATGGAACCCGTGGTAAGTCCACTTTTGAAGATGATCTTGGATAGCAACTGCTGAGAAGGGCAGCCCATGGGAAATTGGCACAAGGGCGGTGCAAGCTGGAACAAAATGCAACTGTTGGGAATGTTCCAACCATCATATATGCCTAAGATTCAGATCCGATTGGTGATAGGATACTTCAGACTTAGCATGTCTGAAAAGAAAGTTTGCAACACAAATCGACGAGATGGCGTTGCAAATTTTCGGGGAGTGAACTACAATAGCAAGCTCCAAAACATGAGCTGGTTCTGCTACATACATGTGAACACGTTGTCCAAAACAAGCATGATACATAGTAGTCTTACAACGAAACACCACCGAGTTCTGATTGGGAACCATCATTGCGGAGAGCGAAGTCCTGCGCATGTACCTTTGGGTCCTTAAGGATTAGCACTACTAACTTCTTTTCCTTGAACAAATTAATCAGTGGCTTAGTGTGCTAGGGATTACATATGGAATGGAGATGATCAGTCTATCAGACCATAGAATACTTCGCACGTACATGATTGACTTAGGATGATTCCAGAGGAAGAAAAACAAACCTTTCTCAAATCCACGACAGCAACTTCCATCAAGTGCACATGAATTAGAGGAAGTCACTTCTTTCATCAAACATAAACTTGATGATCTAGCATGAAGAAAATGCTTTCAAACGTTTCCAACACTAACTTAGATGTTCATCACGAATCATGGACAAAATGAAAAAGTTGTTAATGGGATCAACAACAATCCATCCAGGCTCCATATAGTTGGAATTCCACAATCAAGTGAACACGGTGATAGCATTGGTCAGGCCAAAAGATGTAATAGTGTATGCACAAGGGATCAACCACGAGTAAGACAACATTATGCACATCGTTGGTTCTGATTTGATTTGAGGATAGCCCACACTCAAATCAAAGTTTGGACAAGATAATAGATCCAATAACTTATCACGAGGACCAACCGATGAAGATACCATCTTTCTTCAACACACATATACAAAAGATATTCCTTTGAAATGAACTAAGTTAGGTAAAGCTTTTATCTTCCAACTCTCCAAGTTGTTGTTTAGCTCAACCAACTAGTTCAGGGTATCCAACACAAAATCTTGGAGAATGAGTGATCACGAGCTTAACATAGCGGTCTGGTGTCAACCTGGTGGAACTTCCGAGAAGATATTCGGAAAATCATGAACCACCGATATGTTATTAAGCCCGGGAACAATCATGTTTTTCAGGGCAAGACGATATGATCAAATAAGCGAGGGATTGGCACAATCCTAACTCATTGATCGAAGTGTGCACCAGAAATATGGACTAGGTAGCACAATCAATCTTAGGATGATGATTCCATAACCAGCACGCTAAGAATGAGAGTATTGTACATTAACTACCAAGCAACATGGTTGCTAGGAGTATTGATTTCACACATCACGATGCACTTGTCGGCATTCCGGTTGCAACAACACGAGGACCGAAGAATGAACGATGATGGCGAGAAGTATCACTGCACCAAGAATTCATAAGATGGCGTGCAATTCCTATGACTTTCTTGACATAAAGAGGGTAATACTCCAGGGTAGAATAGAACAAAAGTTGGATTGGCATTTTGATCTGTGGAATACAACTGCTTTGACCCAATCCCAAAGATGGACGAGGTACTGAAGTTCGTTTCTCCTAGTCATTTCGGAATAGAATGGCTTGACGAACCACAAGAATAATAGGCATCGATGAATAGATGCACGCATAATCCTGACAATCAATTGATAGACGAAGGTCAGAAAATAGCTAGAGGGACAACTCAAAGGAACATATATCTTTCTGAGTTGTGGATGCATAGATTAGTATGTCGAGCAAAGCTCAACATTTCTTCCGGATAACCCATGCAGAAAGGTAGAACTGGCAGATCACGATGTAGAATGGAGAACTCATCAATAGCACTCTGGTTGTGATCTTTTGGTTCAAAAGAACTTCTGCAATAAGCAGTTCATGGTATTTGGAAGAAGGAAATACCATGGACCTCGAGGACTATCGCAAAGGTTACTAATATCCTAAAGGTACGAGCAACACTACCAACACGAGGTAGGTAGAGTGAATCTTGGGCTTAAGAACCCAGAAATAGAAGGCCTACTAACTAAATGGCATCACGGGATGCTTTCGAGAATGGTGGCCAGAATCACCACACTGGGAACACAAAACATGGCTAGATTACTAGGTGACTCCTTAAACACCTAGGGTCATAATAATACCTCCAACATATATGTCGAGGCAATAGAGTACCTCAACTCACCGATTAGCGTGGTTGAACTGGCCCAAAGGGACATCGGAAACAGAAAGAAGGGATTTGCAAATGCATGAGACTATTTGGAAACCTCGGATGACACGAAAATCATAACGGCTGTAAATGCTCAAGAAGGTTTGAGACATCCTGCAAAATAGTGGCATGTCCACTCAACATCACAATATCAAGGTTTTGAGATCAACTGTCAACACACGAAAGTAGTAGGAACTGAACTGGACTTGAGTCCATCAATCCTATAAGTCTACGGATTAGTAACACGTGATCCTCATAGAAAGATAAGAAGCCTAGTTCTTAATCCCCGCAGAAAAGAAGAGGGAGACTCAGATCAGAAGGGCATAAGGTAAAGGAGTAAAAAGAGCCTTACGTTCCCTTCCACAATCAATTCCCTTATATAACTAAAGCATTTCTAGACTCAACTTCGACCAGTTAGGCTTGGTAATCCTATAGGCAGTCAGGCTCTGATACCAAAGCTTTCAGGACCCTGATCCTAAGTCACACTGATCTAGCATGTAACACATCATATCACTTTGCGGCCTCACGCACGGTATTCCCACGGGTGCCACCTTACCTGGCCCAGGACCGTTTGCGCCTTTTGGCTCACGTATATGATAGTGTCGCTAGCATCCATATGACAAAGAACCAGGGCCGACATGACTAGTCGTAAACCCAAAGTGGCACTAACTTACAGGGACATGCATATATGACCTAGCAACGAATGTGTCGGTCATCAGCGAGTAAATCAGGGCTGTAGCAGCTGGGCTAACAGGACTCCGAAGAAGCCGGGCTGTAGCAACAGGACTCTGGTAGACACCGCGTGACATTTCCCCGAAGGGATAAACACAGGAATGAAGAAGGACACATGCCGGCCAGACCAAGTGTTCCGGAGCACTAGCAAGCTACCATGGCTCAGTGGAAGCACTAGGAGACATTTCCCGGTAAGAGAGGCTACCAAGGATAAACAACTAGGTTGTCGGATCCCACACATACCATGCATTTCAATAACATACACACAATATGCTCGATATGTGCAAACACAACATGGCATCACAACATAACTCTATGACTCAAGTGTTTATTCATTAGGCTCCGAAGGGCCACGTATTACAAACATGGGTCTCATGACCCAACATACAGAGCATACAAGCAACAAGTGGAAGCATAAATATGTCTGAGTATAGACAACTACAAATGAAAAAGGTTGAGAAGCCTGATTATCTACAAGACCCTCCCAAGGGTACAAGATCGTAGCTGACGTAACAAGCTAAACGTCGAAGTCCATGCGATTCTACTGTGAGACCGAACTCTCTCTGCAAAAACATAAATTAAGAAAACGTGAGTATGAATGTACCCAGCAAGACTTACATCAGAACTATCTACATATGCATTAGTATCAACAAAGGGGGTGGTGGAGTTTAACAACAGCAAGCCAGCTTTGACTCAGTGGCTATCCTGAACTACGACTGCAAGTAACTCTTTTGAGGTGGCGCACACGAGTCCACATATTCACAATATCAATACACCACTGTGGATCCGGTCCCGTCTTCCTATGAGAACGCCATCCATAGCACTCACGCTTATCTTGCGCATTTTAGAGTATCCACTTTCACTTGTCTATGAACTATACAGACAACCCAGAAGTCCTTTACCACGGACATTGCTATTTGAATAGATCATGTTAACCTTGCAGGGGTGTACTTCTTCACACACGCTCTCACCACTTATCGCCGTTTACACGACATGTACTTGGCAACCTTCAAGCAGAAGCCCAGCGAGGGTTTCAGCCACGACATGAGTAACCACACAAGTCTCTAGTCCAGGTTTATCGCCTATTCAGGTTCCATCCGCAAGGAGATCCGGCCGGGGTCTCGCTCACGGCCCCAAACAATGTGTGCAGGGTTCCCAAGCCCACCTCGACGGATGGATCTACGCTTGGTACATCATGCCATGGTGCCTAGTCTGTCCCAAGCCCACCTGTACCGGGTGCCACTTGGTATACTAGTAACACAACCTACAAACACCAGAAACTAGTTGCAACTCCTGGATAGCGATCAGGTTGATTAATAAGTTGAGAGAGCTTGGAGTGCCCAGAGCCCAATGTGTGGTAGTAGCTGTTCATGGATCACATACATAGAACTCAGTTCCTGAGAACGGTTTCAATGAGACAACCCACCATGTACTTCTACATGGGCTCTCACCGCTACCTTTACCAAATCATGTTCACACACTTAGCTCTCAATAGTAGGACATGTTCACCACATTCTAATTTATTCCCTATGAATCAGACCTGACTGAACTCTAAGTAGTAGCAGGCATGACAACAAACATGAATGAGTAGGCACATCAGGGCTCAAACAACTCCTACTCATGCTAGTGGGTTTCATCTATTTACTGTGGCAATGACAGGTCATGCAGAGGAAAGGGGTTCAACTACCACAACATGTAACAGTTAAATCGTTGTTGTCCTAATGCAGTAAAAGAGAGCAGGAATGAGAGAGTGGGATTATATCGGAATGAACAAGGGGTTTTTGCTTGCCTGGCACTTCTGAATATAGTATAGTTCTTCATCAGTGTCATCGATCTCATCGTCAGAACGTCGTCTACTGAGAGGGGACAATTACCGCCAAACAAGGAAGAACACAATCAATGCATTTCACAATATGATGCATAATCATGACATGGCAATATGCTGTCGTTGAGCTAATGCAACTAAGACCAGATGGGTTTGAGTCATTTTAAACCAAACGTTCAACCCCAAAGTCAAACTATGAATTCAAATAGTGCATTATCATATTTTGAACTAAACAGTGAGGTTAAGTTGTTTAAACATGCATGAAACCAGTACAGATGGAGAGATTGGATTTTTCTGGTAATTTTCATATATAACTTATTTCATTCTGAGCTACGGTTGAATTTCTATGATTTTTAGAAGTTTAGGACATTTTCTGAAATTTCCAATTTCTTTAGAAATATGAACATTCCAGTAAATGTATTTACGACGTCATCACTGTGTCACTATGATGTCAGCAGGTCAACACTGTCAGCCTCGGTCAAACCTAATGCGTGGGACCCATACATGAGTGACACGGTGTTAACTAGGGATTAAGTTTAAACTAAACGAAAGGTTAACAGGGGCTGGGCCCCACGTGTCATTGACCCAGAGGTCGGTTAGGTTAGTGCTAATTAGCGGTTAGGCCTAATTAAGCCAGAGCCACGTTAGCATCACCGGCGACAGCAGGGGAGGCGGAGGGCGTCGGGAAACGTCCTCCGACGACCAAACCAGCGGTGGAGACCACGGACGAGGTCCTGGGACTCGTCTGCATCCATTGGCACCCGCAGAATGACCAGAGGTGGTCCGGGTCGACGGTAGGGAGCACATCTGTGGTGGGGCCCGCACGGGGTTGGCCGGGACGGTGTTGTGGTGTGTGGGAGTTAGAGTTGGTGGTTGTTCTCGGCTCCTAGGAGCCTGATGAGCACGACGACGCCCTTGGATGCGAGCTTGAGCGGCCGTAGCGATGGCGGTGATATGGCCGGCGGCGAGCACAACTCGGCTCCGGTGCATCTACGGCTAGAGCGCGAAATCGACGCGGTGAGGAGAGGGGAATCGACCAGAGGCTCACAGGGATCACGTCGAGATGGTTAGCGAGCTCGGGGAAGCGATGACGGTGGCGAATCGATGGTGAAGATCCATGGGGGCCGAGGAGGAAGACGAGGACGCTAGCGACGAAGCAGAGCCCTGCTCCTTTCCTTCGGCTTGGGGGTGTGGTGCTCGATGGAGGAGCTTCTGGAAATGGTCATGGGGCGAGGGTTGTCCGATGGACGCGGTGGCAGCGAGCGGTGGCTACGAGCTCGCTCGGTGGTGCCGCAGGGAGAGAGCAGAGGAGGGGAGGGGTCCAGGGAGAGAGGGGAGAAGTGTAGGGGGTGCTGGGCATCTCCAGGCAAGTAGGTGGACACGCGGGGACGCTGCCAGCGCGAAGTAGGAGGTGGAGGTTCCACGGGTGCGCGCGCGTGTTCGCTCCTGCCTACTGGCAGGAGGAAGACGACGAGTGAGGAGGTAAGTGGGCTGGGTCGGTGAAGCTGGGCCGACTATAGGTAGGTGGGCCAGGTAGATTTTTCCTCTCTCTGCTTTTCTTATTTCGTTCTGTTTCTATTTTTGCTTTCTGTTTTTGATTTAGCAAAAATACTAAACCATTTCCAAAACTCCTGAAAATATTTGTGGGCACTTTTAGAATTATTTCCAACATCCCACATTCAGTTTCAGAATTATTTGAGCACTTATAATATTTATAGCATTTAAATGCCCAAGTTCAAATACTTTATGATTTAATTCAAAAATCCAGAAATAACCTAGAAAAATGTGCACCATTTTTGTTAGAGGTTTTCAACCAATTCAAAAGTGATGAACTTTTTCGAAGGGCATTTCGGGATCATTGAAAAGATTTTAAATTTGGACCTGATTGAATTCCATTTGGTGCTAGGGTTTCAACATCCCCATTTTAGGTTCATTTGAATTTAAACATGTTGCATGGATGATTATGCAAAGTCAAGCAATGACTAGCTAGGGTTATGACAACTCACCCCCACTAAGCAAGAATCTCGTCCCGAGATTCAAGATGTGAGGTGAGAAGACAGAGGGAACATTATCTATCACAATCTTCTCGATCCAATTTCCCTCATCGAAGATGTTGATTCATTGCTTCAAATTGATCTTGACGTCCTTGCTTTCGAGATCTTCATCCAACACAATGACGACAGAAGGAAACTCTACAGAAAACGATCTCCTCGAAGATCGAGCACTCAAGATCAACTCATGGAGTGAGATGTAAGGGCATATGTTGAGTTGAGGCATAAAACACACATCAAGAGGGATGGAAGAAATATACGACGAAATTCCAAGTTGGTAGGCAACAATTCCATACTTAACTTAAGATGATGCATGTTTTGAAGTTGCGAGGAGATAATTTCCATGATCCCATAATAGGGCAACTTAGAGGAGGTGACTCGTAGAAGTATTCCCTTGAGTGGCAAAAGGAATTACTTTTGATACATAGCTCATTGAAACTCTTCATACCAGCCTAAGGAAAATCACAATTGATCATTTCAAAGAGTTCGAAGAAATGACATACTCAGACTAGAGTGGACGATGTGGACTACCTTGTTGAAGACAACGCAATGGATGATTTTGCTTATCATTGGAAATGGATGGAACCCATGGTAAGTCCACTTTTGAAGATGATCTTGGAGAGCAACTGCTGAGAAGGGCAGCCCAAGGGAAATTGGCACAAGGGCGGTGCAAGCTAGGAACAAAATGCAACTGTTGGGAATGTTCCAACCATCATATCTGCCTAAGATTCAGATCCGATTGGTGATAGGATACTTCAGACTCAGCATGTCTGAAAAGAAAGTTTGCAACACAAATCAACGAGATGGCATTGCAGATTCTCGGGGAGTGAACTAGGATAGCAAGCTCCAAAACATGAGCTGGTTCTGCTACATACATGTGAACACGTTGTCCAAAACAAGCATGACACATAGTAGTCTTACAATGAAACACCACCAAGTTCTGATTGGGAACCATCATTGCAGAGAGCGAAGTCCTACGCATGTACCTTTGGGTCCTTAAGAATTAGCACTACTTACTTCTTTTCCTTGAACAAATCAATCAGTGCCTTAGCGTGCTAGGGATTACATATGGAATGGAGATGATTAGTCTATCAGACCATAGAATACTTCGCACGTACATGATTGACTTGGGATGATTCGAGAGGAAGAAAAACAAACCTTCCTCAAATCCACGGCGGCAACTTGCATCAAGTGCACATGAATTAGTGGAAGTCACTTCTTTCATCAAACATAAACTTGATGAGCTAGCATGAAGAAAATGTTGTCAAAAGTTTCCAACACTAACTTAGATGTTCAACATGAATGATGGACAAAATGAAAATGTTGTTAATGGGCTCAACAACAATCCATCCAGGCTTCCATATAGATGGAATTCCACAATCAAATGAACACGGTGATAGCATTGGTCAGGCCAAATTATGTAATGGTGTATGCACAAGGGATCAACCACGAGTAAGACAACATTATGCACATTGTTGGTTCTGATTTGATTTGAGGATAGCCCACACTCAAATCAAAGTTTGGACAAGACAATAGATCCAATAACTGATCACGAGGACCAATCGATGAAGATATCATCTTTCTTCAACACACATATACAAAAGATATCCCTTTGAAATGAACTAAGTTAGGCAAAGCTTTTATCTTCCAACTCTCCAAGTTGTTGTTTAGTTCAACCAACTAGTTCAGGGTATCCAACACAGAATCTTGGAGAATGGGTGGTTTACAAGAAACCAACTTGATCACGAGCTCAACATAGCGGTCTGGTGTCAACCTGGTGGTACTCCTGAGAAGATATTCAGAAAATCACGAACCACCGATATTTTATTAAGCCCGGGAACAATCCTGTTTTTTAGGGCAAGACGATATGATCAAATAAGCGAGGGATTGGCACAATCCTAACTCATTGATCGTAGTGTGCACCGGAAATATGGACTAGGTAGCACGATCAATCTTAGGATGATGATTCCATAACCAGCACGCCAAGAATGAGAGTATTGTCCATTAACTACCAAGCAACACGGTTGCTAGGAGTATTGATTTCACACATCACGATGCACTTGTCGGCATTCCGGTTGCAACAACACGGGGACCGAAGAATGAACGATGATGGCGAGAAGTATCACTGCACCAAGAATTCATAAGATGGTGTGTAATTCCTCTGACTTTATTGACATAAAGAGGGTAATACTCCAGGGTAGAACAAAACAAAAGCTGGATTGGCATTTTGATCTACGGAATACAACTGCTTTGACCCAATCCCAAAGATGGATGAGGTACTGGAGTTTGTTTCTCCTAGTCATTCCAGAATAGAATGGCTTGACGGACCACAAGAATAATAGGCATCGATGAACGAGTGCACGCATAATAGTGACTATCAATTGATAGACGAAGGTCAGAAAATAGCTAAAGACGGACAACTCAAAGGAACATATATATTTCTGAGTTGTGGATGCATAGATTAGTATGTCAAGCAAAGGCCAACATTTCTTCCAGATAACCCATGCAGAAAGGTAGAACTGGCAGATTCACAATGTAGAATGGAGAACTCATCAAGAGCACTCTGGTTGTGATCTTTTGGTTCAAAAGAACTTCTGCCATAAGTAGTTCATGGTATTTGGAAGAAGGAAATACCACGGACCTCGAGGACTATCGCAAAGGTTACCAATATCCTAAAGGTACGAGCAACACTACCAACACGAGGTAGGTAGAGTGAATCTTGGGCTTAAGAACCCAGAAATAGAAGGCCTACTAACTAAATGGCATCACGGGATGCTTTCGAGAATGGTGGCCAGAATCATCACACTGGGAACACAAAACATGGCTAGATTACTAGGTGACTCCCTAAACACCTAGGGTCATAATAATACCTCCAACATATATGTCGAGGCAATAGAGTACCTCAACTCACCGATTAGTGTGGTTGAACTGGCCCAAAGGGACATCGGAAACGGAAAGAAGGGATTTGCAAATGCATCGGACTATTTGGAAACTTGGTATGACACAGACAGCATAACGGCTGTAAATGCTCAAGAAGGTTTGAGACATCCTGCAAAATAGTGGCATGTCCACTCAACATCACAATATCAAGGTTTTGAGATCAAGTGTCAACACACGAAAGTAGTAGGAACTGAACTGGACTTGAATCTGTCAATCCTATAAGTCTACGGATTAGTAACAGGTGAACCTCATAGAAAGATGAGAAGCTTAGTTCTTAATCCCCACAGAAAAGAAGAGGGTGACTCAGATCAGAAGGGCATAAGGTAAAGGAGTAAAAAGAGCATTATGCTCCCTTCCACAATCAATTCCCTTATATAACTAAAGCATTTCTAGACTCAACTTTGACTAGTTTGGCTTGGTAATCCTACAGGCAATCAGGCTCTGATGCCAAAGTTGTCAGGACCCCGATCCCAAGTCAAACTGATCTATCATGTAACACATCATATCACTTTGCGGCCTCACGCACGGTATTCCCACGGGTGCCACCTTACCTGGCCCGGGATCGTTTGCGCCTTTTGGCTCACGTATATGATAGTGTCGCTAGCTTCCATATGACAAAGAACCCGGGCTGACATGACTAGTTGTATACCCAAAGTGGCACTAACTTACAAGGACATGCATACATGACCCAACAATGAACGTGTTGGTCATCAGCGAGTGAATCTGGGCTGTAGCAGGCTAACAAGACTCCGGTAGACACCGCGTGACATTTCCCCAAAGGAACATACATAAGAACGAAGAAGGACACATGCCGGCCAGCCCAAGTGTTCCGGAGCAGTAGCAAGCTACCATGGCTCAATGGAAGCACTAGGAGACATTTCCCGGTAAGAGAGGCTGCCAAGGATAAACAACTAGGTTGTCCGATCCCACACATACCAAGCATTTCAATAACATACACACAATATGCTCGATATGTGCAAACACAACATGGCATCACAACATAACTCTATGACTCAAGTGTTTATTCATTAGGCTCAAAAGAGCCAAGTATTACAAACATGGGTCTCATGACCCAACATACAGAGCATACAAGCAACAAGCGGAAGCATAAATATGTCTGAATACAGACAACTACAAATGAAAAAGGTTGAGAAGCCTGATTATCTACAAGACCCTCCCAAGGGTACAAGATCGTAGCTGAGGTAACAAGCTAAAAGTCAAAGTCCACGCGATACTACTAGTGAGACTGAAGTCTCTCTGCAAAAACATAAATTAAGCAAATGTGAGTACGAATGTACCCAGCAAGACTTACATCATAACTATCTACATATGCATCAGTATCAACAAAGGGGGTGGTGGAGTTTAACAGCAGCATTCCAACTTTGACTCAGTGGCTATCCTGAACTACAACTGCAAGTAACTCTTTTGAGGTGGCGCACACGAGTCCACATATTCACCATTGTCGGTGTCAAAATCGGCGGATCTCAGGTAGGGGGTCCCGAACTATGCGTCTAAGGCGGATGGTAACAGGAGGCGGGGGACACGAAGTTTACCTAGGTTCGGGCCCTCTTGATGGAGGTAATACCCTATGTCCTGCTTGATTGTTCTTGATGATATGAGTATTACAAGAGTTGATCTACCACGAGATCGTAGAGGCTAAACCCTAGAAGCTAGCCTGTGGTATGATTGTATGTTGTCCTACGGACTAAGCCCTCCGGTTTATATAGACACCGGAGGGGGCTAGGGTGACACAGAGTCGGTTACAAGGGAGGAGATCTTCATATCCGTATTGCCTAGCTCGCCTTCCACGCCAAGGAGAGTCCCATCCGGACACGGGACGAAGTCTTCAATCTTGTATCTTCATAGTCCAATAGTCCGGCCAAAGGATATAGTCCGGCTGTCGGGATACCCCCTAATCTAGGACTCCCTCAGTAGCCCCTGAACCACGCTTCAATGACGATGAGTCCGGCGTGCAGTATTATCTTCGGCATTGCAAGGTGGGTTCCTCCTCCGAATACTCCATTGAAGATTTTGAACAAAAGGATAGTGTCTGGCTCTGCAAAACAAGTTCCACATACCACCGTAGAGAGAATAATAATTCCACAAATCTAATCTGCTGACACGTGTTGACAGCATGACATTGCGCCATGGCCCGGTCATTATTTGAACCATTTTTCACAACCAGCACCGCACATATCGCGAGACGGTTTTCTTGACACGTCTTGTCAAATCAGAGATGTGTTCCCCTTATTACGGGATTCTCATCAACACGGACGCGGGTGACCCAACCGCGCCATTACTTACGACGCTTGGGGAATAAGAGGTTTTACCAAGCGAGGGGGTGGCGCATCGCCTCTTCCACCCTTATAAAGGGACAAGAATTCACCCTCTTCACCCATACCTTCTTCCCAACTCATTCCATTCTGCTTAGGCTCCAACGCGCGAGCGTTCACCTCCTCTACCCACAAGAGGTCTTCCAAAGATGTCTGGATCCGGAGCAGGAGGCAAATGGATGGCCTCTAAAGTCCGAGAGAAGGATATCAAAAAGCTTCGGGAGGCCAGGTATCTGGCCAAGAAAATCGGCCACCGTCTCCCGACGGCGGGACAGATCGTCCCCACTCCGGAACCCCACGAGAGGGTTGTATTCCTCCCTCACTTTGTCCGCGGGCTGGGATTTCCCCTCCACCCATTCGTTCGTGCTATCATGTACTATTATGGGATCAATCTTCACGATATGTCCCCTAACTCCTTCCTCAATATCTTGACATTCATTATCGTGTGCGAGGCTTTTCTCCGCGTTTCGCCACACTTCGGTTTATGGCTGAAGGTCTTTAATGTGAAGCCCAAGGTGGTGGGCGGCGAGCACGCCGAGTGCGGGGGCACTATGGTGAGCAGGATGCCCAACGTCATATGGCCAACAGGAACCTTTAATGATTCTGCCAAGGAGTGGCAACAACAGTGGTTTTACATCACTGAGCCGAGCGGCAAGGAGCGGGCCGCTTCTCCCGAGTTTCAATCTGGCGCCCCTCTGCGGCTTACGTCCTGGGTCAAGAAAGGACTGGATTGGTCCTCGTCCGACGAACTGTCGGTGCTCCAGACGCGCGTTAAAGATATGGGAGATAAGAACATTGAACTCGTCGACGTAGTCCAGGTGATGTTAGTCCGTCGGATACTGCCTAGTCAACACCGGACTTGCAGTCTATGGGAGTTTGATCCGACCAGGCACCAAACCTTGCAAAGGATCTTCGGCTCGTCGCACGAGGACATTTGGAAGGTGCTTTTTAAGTCCAGCAAATCATGGTCGGAATTTGCCGAAGACCGCGGGTACCAACTGTCCCGCCCTGCAAGTTTGGTGAGTTTATCAAACTTTTCCATCCGCATGACCCGAAGGAAGCGCTTGACGCGTGTTCATTCAACTTTCCCAGAGCTGGACGAAGAAGGTGGAGCAGATCCATTGTCCGGCCCCGCTGCCTGAAGACCCGGCCATCCCACTTCTGACGAAGATGTTGGTCCCGGCGCCTTACAAGGTGACAAAGAAGATGGCCGAGAAGGAGGCTAAAAAGACCCGGGGCAGCCTTCGTCGTCGTGGCACTTTGGGCACAATACCCGAAGGCTCTGATGCCCATTCCGCCTTCGAAGAGGACGAAAAGGAGGAGGGAGATGAATCCCTTGCGGAGGGAGGAAGGAAGAGGACGGCCTCCGCATACTTGGAGGCCGAACTACCCAAAAGAGGGAAGATTCCTCGTCAAGAGGAGTCTCTTGCCGCCGCTGACAGCGGCTCGGCATGGGATCCCAGGGCCCAGCCCCTGGTGAACTCGTGAGTATATAAAATCTGAATACGTTTAAGCATCCGGACTCATCGTGGCTTAGTATTTTAACCTAAGCCGTATATTTCTTGTAGTCCGGCGAGGTCCCGTACCGCACAATCCTCATTGGAGGACCTGCTGAGCTCAAATGCTATGGAGAGCAGGACTCCCCCGAAGGACCCTTCCTCCAAGCAGGTGCCCAACACCGAGGCCTCGTCCCAAAAGGACCCCGGCCAAGGAGAAAAGGAAAAAACTATGAAGGCGGCGCGTGGAGGTCGAACCACAGGGGCCGGAGACATGGGGAAAAGATTCCGCCGGCAACCTCTGTCTATCCAGAAGTGTCGGATGCTTTGTTGGTGGCACTACGAGATGCCTCCATCGTTGATGAACACCGTGCCCTGATGGGCGCGGTGATTGAGAAAATTTAGTCGACCGAGAGTGGACTGAACGAAGCCTGTATCAGTCTTATAAAAGGCTTTGAGGTATGTTTTATGAGTTATCGAAGAGTGTCATAGTATAGATAGTAGCCCTTGATACACTGTTCGGTGAAAGAAAGAACCGGACAGGGGATCGAATTCATGATCTCAGGACGACGTACTAAATGACATTGATTTCTCTCCTATTTCAAGCAGATACCTGTAGCGGCTGCTGCCTCTCACACTACAGAGATCGCCGGACTGAATCAAAGTCTGGAGCGGGCCAGAGAAGAAATTGGCCAATTGCAAATGCAGTTGAGGGATAAACAAGGTATGCACTAGTATTATGTGCATTTATTGTGAGATAAATGTTCAGTATGAAATAAGCCGCATTATTTGTGCTAGGAGTTATGACCGAAGTCGAGGCCCTCAAAAGGGCTGTTGTCGAGGCCGAGAAAAAGGCGGCCACGGAGCAGACTCTCCGTGAGAAACACGAAGCCAGAGTTACTAAAGCTGAGCATGAGCTGCAAGAGGCCGTAAGTAAATGTGAGGCCTTGGAGCAGAGTTTAACGGAGAAAGAGTCCGAACTCACCAAGGCGCGCCAAGCCACGAGCGATGCCCAGGGGGAAACCCAAAGCACGCTGCAGGGGATCCAAGAGGCACGGAAGATCACGACAGGTAAGTTTTTCCCATGTAAAGAAAATATTTGAAGGGAAAACTATGTTTCTGATTGCGAATCTGGACTTCTCAGGTGTATTTCCCGAGCTGCCGCACAGTATATCAGATGCCGCTCACTTCTACCGAGCCGAGGGAAGGAACACCGCCGACAAGCTTTTTTGGTCTCAGTATTTGGCACCGAATTATCCGGTGCCTTTTGCCGATCAACTGAAACAGCTGATCGAACAGCATAAGGCGGCAGAACTAGCCATGAAAGATGTGGTTATCTGGCTATGGCCTGCCGAACCGATTCCGAGTAGCTACTTCGGGCTCGTAAGGCGGCTTATAAGCGCTTGCCCTCGACTTGATGTCATCAAGCGGTCGGTCTGTATAGAAGGAGCGCGAATGGCCTTCACCCTTGCAAAGGTGCACTGGGGGAAGATGGATGCCGAAAAGCTGGTGACCAAAGGACCGCCGGAGGGGAAGGAGCACCGCAAGCCCGAATCATATCATAAGAGTGTCCTGAAAGGATCATACCTTGTGGCAGAGCTATGTACCAAGGACATTATATTTCCCTGAATGCGGATCATGTTATCCGTTGTAATGTTTAAACAAGGTCATTGATATGTCGCCTGTTATATAAAAGTTTACCCTCCTGTGCGGCCATTTGTATATTAAGGCTAAGAGTTGGCCAGTCGTCAGCTTCTATCCCCACGTAAGGAGTACGGGGGTGTTCGGGATAAACCTGAGCACTCTTTATCCCAGTTTTGGGTCCTCCAAGGGAGGTGCTCAGCACAACAAACCTGTAACGCCCTCGATGCGGCTATATCTCCCACGTGTCGAAGCACGACTTAGAGGCATAACCGCATTGAAAGCAATGTCGCAAGTGAGGTAATCTTCACACAACCCATGTAATACATAAGGGAAAGAGATACATAGTTGGCTTACAATCGCCACATCACACAATACATGAATAAAGCATTACATCATCCAGATACAATCAAGGTGCGACTACGGAACCAAAATAAAAGAAGACTACCCCAAAAGCTACACAGATCCCCGATTGTCCCAACTGGGCTCCACTACCGATCGACTAAAAAGAAACAACACAATGACCGAGATCTTCATCGAGATCCTCCTTGAGCTCGGTTACGTCACCTGCACGGTATCATCGGCACCTGCAAACTGGTTTTGGAAGTATCTATGAGTCACGGGGACTCAGTAATCTCACACCCTCGCGATCAAGACTATTTAAGCTTATAGGAAGGGTAAAAGATATGAGGTGGAGCTGCAGCAAGCGACTAGCATATATGGTGGCTAACATATGCAAAAGAGAGCGAGAAGAGAAGGCAAAAGCATGGTCGAGAATCTATGATCAAGAAGTGATCCTAGAGCAACCTACGTCAAGCATTACTCCAACACCGTGTTCACTTCCCGGACTCCGTCGAGAAGAGACCATCACGGTTACACACGCGGTTGATGTGTTTTAATTAAGATAAACTTCAGGTTTTCTACAACCGGACATTAACAAATTCCCATCTGCCCATAACCGCGGGCACAACTTTTGAAAGTTCAAACCCTGCAGGGGTGTCCCAACATAGCCCATCACAAGCTCTCATGCTCAACGAAGGATATTCCTTCTCCCAAGACAATCCGATAAGACTCGGCATCCCGGTTACAAGACATCCTCGACAATGGTAAAACAAGTCCAGCAACACCGCCCGAATGTGCCGACAAATCCCGATAGGAGCTGCACATATCTCGTTCTCAGGGCACACTCAAATGAACGCTCCATACAACTAAAACCAAACCTCGAGTTTCCCCGAGGGGGCGCTGTACAGGGCTCTAGTTTGGACCAACACTCAGAGGAGCACTGGCCCGGGGGGGGGGGGTTAAAATAAAGATGACCCTCGGGAGCGCGACTCCCAAGGGAAAAGAGGCTAGGTGGCGAATGGTAAAACCAAGGTTGGGCATTGCTGGAAGAGTTTTATTCAAGGCGAACTGTCAAGGGGTTCCCATTATAACCCAACCGTGCAAGGAACGCAAAATCCGGGAACATAACACCGATATGACGGAAACTAGGGCGGCAAGAGTGGAACAAAACACCAGGCATAAGGCCGAGCCTTCCACCCTTTACCAAGTATATAGATGCATTAATTAAATAAGAGATATTGTGATATCCCAACAAAATATCCATGTTCCAACAAGGAACAAACTCCAATCTTCACCTGCAACTAACAACGCTATAAGAGGGGCTGAGCAAAGCGGTAACATAGCCAAACAACGGTTTGCTAGGACAAGGTGGGTTAGAGGCTTGGCTTAACAATATGGGAGGCATGATAAGCAAGTGGTAGGTATCGCAACATAGGCATAGCAAAAGAGCGAGCAACTAGCAAGCAAAGATAGAAGTGATTTCGAGGGTATGGTCATCTTGCATGAGATCCCGCAAGGAAGAAGAACGAGTCCATGAAGAAGACAAATGGACGTAGTCGAACGAATCCTCACAACACGACGTTATCGGAACCAACCCGAAGAAGCAACACCGGAAATAAAGCAAACAACATGGTAAACAACCATCACATAATCATGGCATGATGCACAATCAAGTATGATGCATGTCCGGTTTAATGAAGCATGGCATGGCAAAGTGCACAAGCAACCCTACAAATTAAGTGGAGCTCAATATGCAACTCCGTTTCATATTGACGAAACACCACGTGACTTATTTAGTTCGATCTTGTTTATGTACCCAACCATATTAAATGTTGATTAACAAGACAAGGGGGTGAAGCACAACAAAACTACCTATCTAGGCAAGTTTAAATGAGGCCGGAACAACAAGCAACAAGTTTGGAAAATCCTCATGTGCATATTAATGGATTTGGTACTGTTCTGCCCTAAACACAATTTTAGGGTTGTTAAACATGCAAAGTGATGCCACCATGTTAAACTAGACATTTTTCCACCCCATTTATATATAAAGTTTATTAAATTCCGAGTTACGGTTAAATAGTTATGGATTAAATCATTTTAACAAGTTATTTAAGCAATTTTAAACAAACAGTAGTTTAAACATTTTAAACATGGTTGAAAGTTACAAATTATGAAACTAGACACAATTTTAAGCATTTATCATATATAAAGTGTTTTAATATGATGCACCGTTTGAGAGGTATGATATGCATGAACAACAGGGGGTATTCTGTAAAACTGCCAACTCTGGATAAAAGACAAAATCACCGGAGCCTAAAAAAAAGACTATGGGCCGAATCTGGCCGGCCCAAAGTGCACAGGGTGGTTCTCACCCAGTGGGCCTGGCCCAGATCGGGAGGGAGGCTGCAGGAGGGGCGCTGGGCCCTGGCGACTCGAGAAAGAGGGCGTGGTCAACGCGCTAGCAAAACAGGGGGTCGAGACGCTCGTCCTCCTCTGCATCTGCTTCGATCCAGAGGACGCCGGCGATGCAGGAGGCCGCAGCAGCGGGACTGGCGGCGGCTTGAGGGACTCCGGTGAGGAGGGCGGTGACCTGGAAGCGTGTTCAACGCGAGGCGAGGCGCTCGACCTGGAGATCAACGAAGGCTCGGCACGTCCTGGAGAAGAAGCACGAGCGGCACAGGAGGAGTTCGGGCGCGACGCGAAGAACCAAGGGGCGGCCATGGCGGTGGAGCCTGGGCGCGGCGACACTGCTGGTCTGGCGGTGCTCTAACAAAGATGGAGGCGACGGGGTCGCGGACTTGACGAAGGGCAGCGGATTCGAGCGATGGCGCGGCGGAGCTCGGGCCCTGGGATGCTGGCGAGGCGGCCGTCCGAGCGGGAAGACGAGCGCGGGGTCGAGCGCTGCAGCGGGGTGCTTGTGTGCTGCGCGGCTCGGGCGTGAGGGGGGATCAGGCGATCGAGGACGCAGGGGCCCGACCGGGTGGCCTGAAGGTCGAGGTCGCCGTCTCGGGCGTCCATGGCGGTTTCCTTTTACAGAGAGAAACAAGAGAGAGTTGAGCAGGGACGCGGAGAAGAAAATAAGGAGATTAAGGGCAGCACGCGAGGGACTGGCCTGGGGGTTTCCGGCGGCGGCATTGGTCGTCGGACGATGAGACGAGGAGGGGCCAGGGACGAGGCATGTCTTGGGTAGGAGAAGGAGGGGCGCTGCGGGATTTGAGCGGCTGTGGTGTGGTGGTTGGCTCGCTGGGGAAAACAAGGGGGAGTGGATGGATCTGGATCCCGAGGAAGATACAGTAGGTGGCGGCGGCTCGATGGGACAAAGTCCCTAGATTTTAGGGTTTGTCCAAAATGACTAAGGGTGGACTATATATACCTCACATATTAGGTTAGGGGCTACCTCGGTCCCTCTGATCGGAAATGGATGGTCGCGAATAAATAGCTAGGGAGTCCAATTAACAAAACGGAGATATTTTGTAGATGTTTGGGGATGATCTGGACATAATGGTGGCGATAGTCCGGGTCGGGTTCAGGACAACTTTCGGACGCGCGCGCGAGGAGGGCCGCGGGCTGACGAGAGAGGTTAGGTTGGATCTGGCGGATTGTGAAGAGCGGGTTGGTCTGAGAGAAGAGGGGAGAGATGCAGCCTGGCACGGTTTCTAGAGACCGAAAACGTCCGACGAAAAGACCGGCTATACTGCCGCTATAGTTATTCGTTGGGGCGTCAAACGGACTCCAAATGCGATGAAACTTGACACGAGGTCTATCTATACTATAATAAGACCAGACGCCAACTTTCATCCCATTCTGAGAACATTTTCCGGCCACTTATAAAAATACTATTACGGACATGCCGCGGGCGCGTGCAAGGGTGTCTGGGCTCAGAACGGACAACAGACGGAACTGGGGGAAACCCGGACGGATGCAGGTT
This sequence comes from Triticum aestivum, assembly GCF_018294505.1. Classification (NCBI taxonomy): domain Eukaryota; kingdom Viridiplantae; phylum Streptophyta; class Magnoliopsida; order Poales; family Poaceae; genus Triticum; species Triticum aestivum. Next base: position 262,821,360 of record NC_057812.1, on the reverse strand, counting down.
TTGAAAACATGAAGACGCAATGCACATGATGACATGACAAGATGCAACATGCAAGCGAATGACATGGCAACAACATCGAATAACTGGAAGACACTTGGCACAACGGTCTCGGGGCGTTACAACACTCCACCACTACGAGAGGATCTCGTCCCGAGATCTAGAATGGCACCGGAGGGAAAGACGAAAGAGAAAGAGAAGAGGTAAAGCTAAGTTGCTTCTTTGACCAATGAGTGAAACCAAAGAGCCTTGAAAAGGTTAAGCCAATACGAGAAAAGAATGCAACGGAGAAGAACAAAGTTGAAAGCACTCTGTTAGAAAAGAGGAACAAGGAAGAGCAAATACGGACAGCACTCCGGTTGAAAAGAAAAGGAATTGAATAAGAACTTGATAAGATGAAAAGAAGTTGAGTAGAGGACACAACACTCCGGTTAAATGGATAAGCACAAAAAGAACATGATCCTCACAATCCGAGATGAAGAGTGAAAAGAGCAACATCAAAATGCCTCCGGAAGAAAAGAGAGAATGGAATGGAATCAACGGAGGAGAAAAAAAACAATATCTTCTATCTCGAATGAGCTTGAAAAAGCCTAATTAGGAGAAGGGTTTGAAAGTAGTTGTTGGGAATCCAACAACGAAAAGGATAAGCTTGATATGGACTTATAGAAGACATCTCAAAATTATGAGGTGAAAACTTGCCACTCACGGAAAAGATTTGATTGGATTGGTATAAACAAGGAGACGAGAAACTATTTCACCGAGAGGATAAAAGAAGAACTTTGGATCATTTATAAGCACCATAAAAGCAACAATCCTTAGGGAAGGCTTTAGGTGAAATATAACCCAAGATAACTCGAATGAAGAGATTGATGGGTTTAAATATCTCAATCTTGACAACATGTGAATCATGAAACACAAACTCAAATTGTCAAGAGTGACATAACACCACCTCCAATGATACGGAAGAAAGAATTGCACTCCGAATTGCACGATGAAGAATGCTTGAGTTCCTAAGAAAAGAATCTCGATGAAAACTTGGAGAAGGGAATAAATCCTTTATGAACCATCATGTAGAGCCTCCATGAAGAACTCCGGTAACAAAAGGATGATCAAACGAAAAGAAAGGGTAGTTGAAAACACAAGGTGAAACCTTGTAATGATTTAGATAGATCTCCGTGATTATATAATTGTGAGAGCTTGGAACTCCGGGAAAGAAAGACGAGCACTTGAAACCAAGAATATGTATGATGAACCACTCCGGAATAAGGCATTGAATCATTTGGATGAAACAAGAATAAGAATTACATTATGCTTATTCTTCACCAATTAAATTGATGACAAACAACAGATTTGGCATACTACTTATTCTCGTAGAAAGGGTTAAGATAGATATAGCGTCAACTTGAGAAGGTCTTCAACGAACCACCGGTAGAATCAAAACAACGAACAAATTGATATGATAAGAAGGAAGAGAAATCTTGAACGAACCACCATAAGGATTGAAAATGAACAAAGTAAAGAGATGAATCATCGGTAAGAACTAGCAAATGAAGAAGATACAAGAGAGAGTTTAAATACAAAATAATGAAGAGATCATGAACTGATTAGAGGATATCTGATCGATGCACCGGTAAGATTTGGAGAATGAGAGCTGAAAGCTGAATATGAATAATCCCGAAATGATGGCCTCCGGAGAATCAAACTGAAAAGACTCTTGAATAGCTCTGGATGGTTGAAAAGAATTCTCATGATCGGAAATAATTATGAGAGGATGGCAACAAGCTAGAATCACGAATCTTTGAAGAGAATGAAGCAAGATTTAAAAGAAACTCTTCTTCGGTCTTCAAATGTTGAGAATGACAATGAGAAACACCACCATGAATTATTTAGACACTCCGGAATAATGAAGAATATAAAGGCTGAATCAACAATGAAAAGAATTTGAAAGATCTTGGAGAAAGATATTTGACTGATGATAAATCATTCTTACGTCAAACTTCGAAAATAATTTTTGAGGATAGCTCCGGGAAAATAAGAAGAGTCAGGTAAGATCCTGGGAAAAGACATGTGGGTTAGGGCCCACTCTAAAGAAACACCGTTGAAGGATTGCTTGAAACGAAGATTGCGCCGGTTGAATTAAAATGGCTTGAATGAGAAAACAACCTCGGAATAGGTTTGAACGAAAGCAGAGTGGAAACATGAATCTTCGAGATATCTTGAGCACTCCGGAACAATTGAATAGCAAGCGGGGAATGATTATGAGATGCACCGGCATAAGAAAAGCATTTGAAACAAGGAAAATAGTATGTGATCAACACATAAGGCTTGAATTGAATCCACCGGAGAAGAAAATGAGTGACGAGTGACGAACTTGAAGCTTCGTTAGAATCTTCTTGAGAATCACTGGATAAGAATATTGATGGAGAGAACGAAGAAACTTCACATGAATAAAAGTATACTTGATTAAGAAATCCAAGTCGTTGAAGAAAAAGGGGTGGGTGGGTGGGAAAATAAAGGCAACTTGGAACGAATGAAGCAAACACCGTTGAGAAGAATTGATAATTGATCTTGCTAATGTTGAAGTGATCGGATCCACTTGAAGAGAGACACACCGGTTGAAAAGGATTGACATGACAAACTCGATGATCGAGAAGGATTAGTATCACATAAGAACATGAGAACACCGCTTAGGAAAGGTATGGAATCAACATTTGACATCGAAGCAACTCGAATACCACAACTGAAAACAAAAACAAAGGATTTGCTTGCAGAATAAGCCAGAACAAACATATGATAGAGATTTCGTCCGAAGCTTTCGTGGTGGGGCCTACGCGGGCTCGATCGTACAACACCATCATGTACAAGGTAGTGCACATGGCATACGAAGCGTCCCCGAGTCGGCATAGCCAAGGACTCTTTAAGACACAACGAGACAACTGTAAAACCGACCGTGGATAGGTGGACCACTAGACGTCGAACCCCAATTTCATATCATACATCTGTCGAAAAGATATCCTAAGAGCTACTTGAATTCCCACTTATAAACTCCCGAAACTTTCCGGTTATGCAATCAGGTGTTGGGGATACAGGGGAAGCATAATATCTCACCCAAAACTAGCAAATCCTAGATCCAGGTGTATCCATCCTTCAACACATAACCAAGAAACCTTCGGAAATCATTTACCTCAACCTTCGAAAAGCATCCGTTATACGAGTTATGGCAATACTCCCGAACTCTCGCCCCAGTACTGGGTGGCGTCGAGGTTATCTCACCAACAACTGCATAAAAGAGATTTTCAATGTCGGCGAAACTCAGGTATTCCAAAACTGCAACGATAAAATTGTGACGACAACACCTCGGAGCTCAACTCCCCGAGACACTGCCACAACCCCTAAATGTCAGGAGGCACCAAGAACAGTGTTCTCGTCACAAAACCATCAGAACAATCCAAGATACCCGCGTGATCCTAATTTTTTTTGTGAAATTTGAGAATAGAAGAGTCAAAACTCTACGTCCGGAGACCACACTAGAGCGACAAAGGGACTGAGGAGTAAAAAGAATCCTACTCTCTGATATATATAATTCCTAAATGACTCAAAACATTTTTCTAGACTCAACAACGCCAACGATTCGATCAAGCAGGGGGCTCCTAAGGTCGGGGAAGGCTCTGATACCAACTTGTAACGCCCTCGATGCGGCTATATCTCCCACGTGTCGAAGCACTACTTAGAGGCATAACTGCATTGAAAGCAATTTCGCAAGTGAGGTAATCTTCACACAACCCATCTAATACATAAGGGAAAGAGATACATAGTTGGCTTACAATTGCCACTTCACACAATACATGAATAAAGCATTACATCATCCAGATACAATCAAGGTCCGACTATGGAACCAAAATAAAAGAAGACTACCCCAAAAGCTACACAGATCCTCGATCGTCCCAACTGGGCACCACTACCGATCAACTGAAAAGAAACAACACAACGACCGAGATCTTCATCGAGCTCCTCCTTGAGCTTGGTTACGTCACCTGCACGGTATCATCGGCACCTGCAAACTGGTTTTGGAAGTATCTGTGAGTCACAGGGACTCAGCAATCTCACACCCTCGCGATCAAGAATATTTAAGCCTATAGGAAGGCTAAAAGATATGAGGTGGAGCTGCAGCAAGCGACTAGCATATATGGTGGCTAACATACTCAAAAGAGAGTGAGAAGAGAAGGCAAAAGCACGGTCGATAATCTATGATCAAGAAGTGATCCTAGAGCAACCTACTTCGAGCATTACTCCAACACCGTGTTCACTTCCCGGACTCCGCCGAGAAGAGACCATCACGGTTACACACGCGGTTGATGTGTTTTAATTAAGATAAACTTCAGGTTTTCTACAACTGGACATTAACAAATTCCCATCTGCCCATAACCGCGGGCACGGCTTTCGAAAGTTCAAACCCTGCAGGGGTGTCCCAACTTAGCCCATCACAAGCTCTCACGGTCAACGAAGGATATTCCTTCTCCCAAGACAATCCGATCAGACTCGGCATCCCGGTTACAAGACATCCTCGACAATGGTAAAACAAGTCCAGCAACACCGCCCGAATGTGCCGACAAATCCCGATAGGAGCTGCACATATCTCGTTCTCAGGGCACACTCAGATGAGTGCTCCATACAACTAAAACCAAACCTCGAGTTTCCCCGAGGGGGTGCTACACAGGGCTCTAGTTTGGACCAACACTCAGAGGAGCACTGGTCCGGGGGGGTTTAAAATAAAGATGACCCTCGGGAGCGCGACTCCCAAGGGAAAAGAGGCTAGGTGGCGAATGGTAAAACCAAGGTTGGGCATTGGTGGAGGAGTTTTATTCAAGGCGAACTATCAAGGGGTTCCCATTATAACCTAACCATGTAAGGAACGCAAAATCCAGGAACATAACACCGATATGACGGAAACTAGGGCGGCAAGAGTGGAACAAAACACCAGGAATAAGGCCCAGCCTTCCACCCTTTACCAAGTATATAGATGCATTAATTAAATAAGAGATATTGTGATATCCCAACAAAATATCCATGTTCCAACAAGGAACAAACTCCAATCTTCACCTGCAACTACCAACGCTATAAGAGGGGCTGAGCAAAGCGGTAACATAGCCAAACAATGGTCTGCTAGGACAAGGTGGGTTAGAGGCTTGGCTTAACAATATGAGAGGCATGATAAGCAAGTGGTAGGTATCGCAGCATAGGCATAGCAAAAGAGCGAGCAACTAGCAAGCAAAGATAGAAGTGATTTCGAGGGTATGGTCATCTTGCATGGATCCCGCAAGGAAGAAGAACGAGTCCATGAAGAAGACAAACGGACGTAGTCGAACGAATCCTCACAACACGATGTTATCGGAACCAACCCGAAGAAGCAACACCGGAAAGAAAGCAAACAACATGGTAAACAACCATCACATAATCATGGCATGATGCACAATCAAGTATGATGCATGTCCGGTTTAATGAAGCATGGCATGGCAAAGTGCACAAGCAACCCTACAAATTAAGTGGAGCTCAATATGCAACTCCGCTTAATATTGACGAAACAGCACGTGACTTATTTAGTTCGATCTTGTTTACGTACCCAACCATATTAAATGTTGATTAACAAGACAAGGGGGTGAAGCACAACAAAACTACCTATCTAGGCAAGTTTAAATGAGGCCGGAACAACAAGCAACAAGTTTGGAAAATCCTCATGTGCATATTAATGGATTTGGTATTGTTCTGCCCTAAACACAATTTTAGGGTTGTTAAACATGCAAAGTGATGCCACCATGTTAAACTAGACAGTTTTCCACCCCATATATATATAAAGTTTATTAAATTCTGAGTTACGGTTAAATAGTTATGAATTAAATCATTTTAACAAGTTATTTAAGCAAATTTAAACAAACAGTAGTTTAAACATTTTAAACATGGTTGAAAGTTGCAAATTATGAAACTAGACACAATTTTAAGCATTTTTCATATATAAAGTGTTTTAATATGATGCACCATTTGAGAGGTATGATATGCATGAACAACAGGGGGTATTCTATAAAACTGTCAACTCTGGATAAAATAAAAAATCACCGGAGCCTAAAAAAAAGACTCTGGGCCGAATCTGGCCGGCCCAAAGTGCACAGGGGGGTTCTCACCTAGTGGGCCTGGCCCAGATCGGGAGGGAGGCTGCAGGAGGGGCGCTGGGCCCTAGCGACTCAAGAAAGAGAGCGCGGTCAACCCGCTAGCGAAACAGAGGGGTCAAGACGCTTGTCCTCCTCTGCATCTGCTTCGATGCAGAGGACGCCGACGATGCAGGAGGCTGCAGCAGCGGGACTGGCGGCAGCTTGAGGGACTCCGGTGAGGAGGGCGGCGACCTGGAGGCGCGTTCAACACGAGGCGAGGCGTTTGACCTGGAGATCAATGAAGGCTCGGCGCGTCCTAGAGAAGAAGCACGGGCGGCACAGGAGGAGTTCGGGCGCGACGCGAAGAACCAAGGGGCGGCTGAGGGAGTCCTGGATTAGGGGGTGTCCAGATGGCCGGACTATACCTTCAGCCGGACTCCTGGACTATGAAGATACAAGATGAAGACTCCGTCCCGTGTCCGGAAGGGACTTTTCTTGGCGTGGAAGGCAAGCTTGGCGATACGGATATGTAGATCTCCTACCATTGTAACCGACTTTGTGTAACCCTAACCCTCTCCGGTGTCTATATAAACCGGAGAGTTTTAGTCCGTAGGACAACATACAGAACAACAATCATACCATAGGCTAGCTTCTAGGGTTTAGCCTCTTCGATCTCGTGGTAGATCTACTCTTGTACTACCCATATCATCAATATTAATCAAGCAGGACGTAGGGTTTTACCTCCATCGAGAGGGCCCGAACCTGGGTAAAACTTCGTGTCCCTTGCCTCCTGTTACCATCCGGCCTAGACGCACAGTTCGGGACCCCCTACCCGAGATCCGCCGGTTTTGACACCGACATTGGTGCTTTCATTGAGAGTTCCTCTGTGTCATCGCCGTCAGGCTCGATGGCTCCTACGATCATCAATAGCGATGCAGTCCAGGGTGAGACCTTCCTCCCCCGACAGATCTTCGCCTTCGGCGGCTTTGCACTGCGGGCCAATTCACTTGGCCATCTGGAGCAGATCGAAAGCTATGCCCCTGGCCGTCAGGTCAGATTTGGAAGCTTAAACTACATGGCTGACATCCGCGGGGACTTGATCTTCGATGGATTCGAGCCACTGCCGAGCGCGCCGCACTGTCACGACAAGCATGATCTAGCTCTGCCGCCGAACAGTGCCCTGGAGGCCGCACCCGCATCGGCTTCGACCCTTAATTCGGAGCCAACTGCACCGATCGAGGATGGGTGGTTGGACGCCGCCTCGGGGGCTGTGATCCCAACAGCGATCGAGCCGAACACCAGCCCCGCACTCTGCGAGACTTGTGACTCCAAGGAGCCGGACTCCTCTCCGGACTCCGAACCCTCCGCGCCCCTGCCGATCGAATCCGATTGGGCGCCGATCATGGAGTTTACTGCCGCGGACATCTTTTAGCAGTCGCCTTTCGGTGATATTCTGAAGACACTGAAGTCTCTCTCTTTATCAGGAGAGCCCTGTACCAGACTACGGTCAGCAAGGTTGGGATACGGACGATGAAGAAATTCAAAGCCCACCCACCACCCACTTTCTAGCCAATGTCAACGATTTAACCGCCATGCTCGACTTCGACTCCGAAGACATCGACGGTATGGACGCCAATGATGGAGACGATGAAGAACCAGCGCCTATTGGGCCATGGAACGCCACCTCATCATATGACGTATACATGGTGGACGCACCAAAAGATGACGACGAGGAGCGGAAGGACGCACCGAAGGCTTGTTCCCTCGAAAGGCAGTCGAAGGGGCGACGCAAGCGCCGCCCCAAATCCCGCCTCGACAGAAATAGCGATCACACAGAGCTGGAGCAGGGCGAACCGCTGCCGGACAACGGCAATCCGGATAATCAAACCGAACAAACAAATTCTATCAAGGATAATGGTCCGGACGACATAACACCGGACAGGCACCCGGAGCAGCAGAATGCCCGTAAAAGGCTTATTGCCACCGCGAGGAGTCTTAAAAAGCAGAAGCAAAGGCTCAAGGTCGCGCAAGACACACTCCAAATCAAATGGAGTAAAATACTCAACACTGCAGCAAGGTACGGCAACAATCGGCCCTCCAAGAGCTACCCAAAGCAGAAGCTACTACACGAATTCGATGAGGAGGCCTGAGACCCTCCACAACCAAATATCAAAGCAGCCACCTGGTCGGATAGACGACCCCTCTACTAACACAGAGCGGCATACAACGCCGCTCACAATACAATACGCGACCCATGCGAGGGCTCGCACACAAAGGACGGCGCAACAAGATTTATCTATGGACCACGCAAGCGCGCCCCAGCATACAATGCAAGAAACAAACATCCGAACAACGCGGTACACCCAGCTACAGGGGTGCCCCACACCCCCTATGTTTCACCGATGAGGTGCTGGACCATGAATTTCCAGAGGGATTCAAGCCCGTAAACATAGAGGCATACGACGGAACAACAGACCCTGGGGTCTGGATTGAGGACTACATCCTTCATATCCATATGGCTCGAGGAGATGATCTCCACGCCATCAAGTACTTACCCCTCAAGCTCAAAGGGCCAGCTCGTCACTGGCTCAAAGGCCTCCCCGAAAGCTCCATTGGAAGTTGGGAAGAGCTCGAAGACGCCTTTCGGGCAAATTTTCAAGGGACTTATGTCCGACCTCCGGATGCGGACGATTTGAGTCATATAACTCAACAGCCCGGAGAGTCAGCCCGAAAGCTTTGGAACAGGTTTCTTACTAAAAAGAACCAGATTGTCGACTGTCCGGACGCCGAAGCCTTGGCAGCTTTCAAGCATAGCGTCCGTGACGAATGGCTCGCCAGACACCTCGGCCAAAATAAGCCGAGAACGATGGCCGCATTAACAAACCTCATGACCCGCTTTTGCGCGGGTGAGGACAGCTGGCTAGCCAGATGCAGCACCAGCGACCCCAGTACATCTGAAGTTAGAGATGGAAACGGGAAATCACGGCGCAACAGCAATAACAAACGCCGGAATAAAGAAGACAGCACGAAGGGCACGACAGTAAATGCCGGATTCAAAAGCTCTCGGCCAGGTCAAAAGCCGCCCCCTAAAGGCACCAGGGATGAACTGTCCAGCCTCAACAAAATTCTGGACCAAGTATGTCAGATCCATAGTACCCCTGGTAAACCTGCTAATCATACCCACAGAGAATGTTGGGTCTTCAAGCAGTCCGGCAAGCTCAACGCCGTACACAAGGGGGAGGATACACCAAGTGAAGACGAGGACGAGCCCCCCAAGCAAGACACGGGGGAACAAAAGAAATTTCCACCAGAAGTCAAAACAGTAAACGTGTTACACGTGATCAAGGGAAAAAACAACGCGGCACTCCCAGGAAAATATACCCAAGTGCCTGTCACCGCGAAGTCCTGCCACTGGTCGTCTCAACCGATCACTTTCGACCATCGCGATTACTCAGCAAGTATCCGACACGCAGGATGGGCTGCCCTGGTATTAGACCCAGTAATTGGCGGATATCACTTCACACGAGTCTTGATGGACGGCGGCAGTAGCCTAAACCTAATATATCAGGATACAATCCGCGGGATGGGGTTAGACCCAACACAAATTCGCCATAGCAATACTACCTTTAAAGGAGTAACGCCAGGCCCAGGGGCTCGTTGTACGGGCTCCCTCCTACTACAAGTTATATTCGGCTCCCCCGATAACTTCCGTCGCGAGCATTTAACTTTCCACATCGCTCCGTTTCAAAGTGGCTATCAAGCACTGCTCGGACGCGAAGCTTTCGCTCGCTTTAATGCAATACCACACTACGCCTCCCTCACACTCAAGATGCCCGGTCCACGTGGCATCATTACAGTGCATGGAAATATCAAGCGATCTCTGCGCGCCGAAGAGAGTGAGGCTGCCTTGGCAGCCGCACACTAAAGGCGCCCGGACCAGCGAAAGCATCCAATAGGTCGTCAAGACCTCAGACACAACTAATCGAGTCCGGCGCCGCTACTTATACCGAATGGTCACACCCCTATTTGTCAATACAAGGGGCTCAACACGCGCAGACAAGTGGTAATTTCTTCTCATCTTGAATTATACATGGTTTCTTTAACAAACTATCTTTTTGCATGACAACTTTTTCACCTAAATTCCTCTCTTTTACAGACGATCATCGTGCTACACCCGTCCAGGATACGGCACAACGGAGACACAGGCGCAGACGTGCAGCAGGGACCCGCTCCAAGGATTCTTTTTAGATTAAGACCCTGCGTAAACCTTTTTTACTGTCTCTTGTTGATACATATCCACCATTGAGAAGGATGCTGACGTCTTGGCATGTGGCCACGCCAGAACAATGCACGTACCTGGACACAAGGGGCTTCTTACAAAGGCCATTATTTAGGCCCGGTTTATACCACAAAGACCGAATACCTTAGGGAGTGTTCGGCGTCGCGAGTTTGGCCCTATATGCATCAGCTCCGAATCATTGTCTTTGGTCAAATGTTGGGTTTGCCCGGCTCCTGTGTTTTGGTGCCTTACGTTCCGCTTTACCGGCTAAGGTAGCACCAGGAGAACTACTGCGATTGTGCCCTGGTTCATCCGGACGAGCACCTCAGTAGAGAAAGCCGAAAACTGACTGTCATGATATAGCGTGAGACTGGTCAACCACTCGATGACCTGTGGGAATGTTAGAATTCCTCCGCCTTAACGAAGGGCCGTTTTCCGGCCAGGCATGTACGCACCCCGAGAACGGGAGAGTGCGGAGCCACCAGGGGCTATCTAGTAGCCCCACTGTCAAACTCCTATGGCTAAGTGAAAGTGCTAAAGCATTATAGTCCGGTTGCCTCGCTCGCTCCGCTATCACCTCCTTAATAGGACCAAGACGTTGGGTTAAGTGTGAACGCGTGTTTTTGCGAGCACCTCCGCATTATATGCGTGGGGGTTGAAGCCGACGACTGCAATCTTTCAGGTTATACATATGTATACATAAACGGCTGCCCAGGAGGCATCATATTACTTTCAGGCAAAAGTATAAAAATAGCCTTATGAAAATTTATAAAAGCATTTCGCTTACAATGAAATTACATATCACTCAAACATAATATTTTTTGAGCACTGGGTCTCTATCAAACAAGCACCCTCACGAACTTCTTCAAAGTAGTGCTCAGCAGCCCTTCGACCTATGGCCAAATCCCGCGCTGCAACAGTGGTAGCATCCATCTCCGCCCAGTATTCTTTAACACGGGCAAAGGCCATCCGTGCACCCTCTATGCACGCCGACCTCTTAATCACATTAATGCGTGGCACCACGTCAAGAACTGTTGCACCAAGCTGAAATAGATGTTCGGTTTTGACCTTTCCGGCCATAGCTGATCCACAACAGACCTCATGGAGAGTCCGGACAACCTATTTAGTTCGGCCCATTCGGCTAATTGGTCAGTCAATGAAAGTGGACACTCGGGTGAATGGAATTGTCTCCAAAACAGCTGGTCTACTTCACGGTCCATCTGACCCTGGAAGTACTTGGCCGCATCGGTAGCGCTCGCCGCCAAATCCATATACACATCCTCCGAACTCCACAGCCAATCCAGAGGGGCATACCATGGATCTGCGAACTTCCTCCGCAACATAAACGATTTCCCAGCTACAATATCCCCGGCTTCTCGCAGCTCCTCCTTCTTTGCCCTCATAGCAGAGCGGAGGTCTTTTTTCGTCGCAGCAGCCTTCTCAAGGTCCGATGACTTTGCTTGGTTTTCCTTTTCAAGAACCCGGCAACGGTCGGCGGCGGCTTTTAATTCTATGGCCATCTTGTCTCGGCTCTCGCCATGCGCGGCCTTCTCGGCTTGCAACTCTTCGGCCGCCTTCAAAGCAGCCACATTACCCAACCTTGCTTATTCCTTGGCTCGGGCAAGTTCTGCCCGCAAGGCTTCAACAGTGGCAGCTCCATCTGCAGTCACAACATATTAAAGATGCTGGCATCATGCTGCTCTTCCTATTTGGTGTTTACCAGATAATGACACTTACCCTGTGCCTCGTCAAGCCTTTTGTTAACAAGCTCGATGTCGGCGTCTGCCGCATCCAACTGCCGTTCTAAATGGGCGAACTCGCTAGTCCGGCTAGCCACCGGAGCTTCCATCACCTGCACATAGAGGCAGTATGGTTATTACCTGGGAATATGATCCTCTGTTCATCGTCGTTTCCGACGACAACCAGAGTCTCAGGGGCTACTATCTACACAGGGCACACCTAGCATGTGCAGGATTATCATACATTCTTTTACGTACCTCAAAGCCTGTCAGTAGACTTATAAAAGCTTCATGCAATCCGCTTTCAGCGGACGATATTCTCTCCATCACCGTATTCATCAGCACAAGGTGTTCATCTGAGATGGCCGCTCGCCCCACCAACTCCCTCAGAACATTCGATCGCACACTAGACGGTGCCGGACTCTTTTGTCTGCTCTCTTCGGGAGCAGGACACTGGGAGCTTCGGGGGTCAATGGGATTATCTTCCGGCCTCACCGGACTCGGAGAGGCCCTCCGCGACGACACTTCAAGGTTGCTCGCTTCCGGAGCGGAGGAGTCTAGAGGAGGCGTTTCGCTCACCATCATCTCTAGAAGAAGATCCCCCGAAGACGAGCTCATTTCAGAGGGGCTAAGGCCGAACTGCAAAAATATATGCGGTGGTTATTCTCTCAGAAGACAAAGATGGCATATATGTACTATTAAAGTATTTCGGGTCACTTACGACTCGCGGGAGAATTGATCCCCCCCGCGGACTTTGTGCGGCAACAACGCCCGCCAAGGTAGGACCCTCTGTGGGATACTTCTTCTCCCATTTGGAAGCTTCGGCTTCCGAATCCCCGGGCGCAGTCCTTTTCCTCTTCTGGTCGTCTTCCTTCATGGAGACGCTCGCTCCCTCGATTAGAATGGGCAGCGTTGGGGTCCGCGTCCGCCCGTATTATCCTCCATAGTATCTTCCTTCAAGGGCTCCGGGCAAGGTGCGGTCTGGAGCATCTTTTCCAATACCGGATTTTCCAAACCTTCAGGGAGGGGGGCCGAACACCGAATCAACTTCGCCTTTGTTAGCCAGTCCTGATCAAAAAGTGAACTCTCAGAAATAACTTCGTAACAAAGGAGAGATAGTATGTTCGGCCGAAAGATGCCATACCGGTTCGGCGGCGCGGTTACTACTCAGGCCCACGTCCTCGGTGATTTCTGGACACTCCACCTGAGGTCCGAAGAATGACATGTACATCTCCTCGTGCGTCAGGCCGAGAAAATTTTGAATGACACGCGGTCCCTCGGGATTGAACTCCCACAGGTGAAGAGGCCGGCGTTTGCAAGGCTGGACTTGACGAACCAGCATAACTTGTATTACCGCAACCAAACTGAAATCTCCATTGAAGAGATCTCGAATGCGGCTTTGCAGTATAGGCACATCCTTGGCTGGACCCCAGCTCAGACCTCTGCTCATCCATGACATCAGTTGTGGTGGAGGGCCCGAGCGGAAAACAGGGGCGGCCGCCCACTTGGCACTTCTAGGAGCCGTGATGTAGAACCACTCCTGTTGCCACAATTCAGACACCTCTGGGATGGAACCTTTGGGCCATGGAGCTCCCGTCATCTTGTGTATTGAGGCACCTCCACATGCTGCATGTTGCCCCTCGATCATCTTCGGCTTTACTTCAAAGGTCTTGAGCCATAGGCCAAAGTGAGGGGTAACCCGGAGGAAGGCCTCACACACGACAATAAATGTCGTGATATGAAGAAAGGAGCCCGGAGCTAGATCATGGAAGTCTAGCCCATAATAAAACATCAAACCCCTGACGAAAGGATCCAGAGCAAGGCCTAGACCTCGGAGGAAGTGGGAGACGAACACGACGTTCTCGTTGGGTTCAGGGGTGGGGACGGCCTGCCCTCAGGGAGGCAGCCAATGCAAAATCTCGGCGGTCAGATATCTGGCCTCCCTCAACTTTTTGATGTCTTCTTCCATGACGGAGGAAGGCACCCATCGGCCTTGAAGGCTAGATCCGGACATGACTGAAGGTTCGGAGCACCTGACCTGAACTTCGGGCGTTTGAGCTTGAGGTGGGGGAAGGATTCGATTGAGCACGGGAGGGAAAAATAAAAGCCTTGTCCCCTTTATAAAGAGGGTGAATATCAAGCGTCCTCTCTGTGTCCGTTTGGACTTGCCTATAATCTAGGAGTCCTAGAAGCGGTTGGGTTACCCACGCCCGTATTGATGAGAATCCCGGAATAAGGGGACATGATCTCTGCTTTAACAAGACGTGCCAAGGAAACCGCCTCGCATGACGCGCTGAGGTGGGATAATAAAACGACTCGGATAAAGGCTTGGCCGTGGTGTGTCACACTTCAGAATACGTCAGCAGATTAGATTTGTGTAAATATTATTCTCTCTATGGCAATATGTGGAGACTTATTTTGCTGAGCTGGACACTATCTTTGTGTTCAAAATCTTCTATGAAGTACTTGGACGAGGAACCCGCCTTGCAATGCCGAAGACAATCTGCACGCCGGACTCGTCGTCATTGAAGCCTGGTTCAGGGGCTATTGAGGGAGTCCTGGATTAGGGGGTGTCCGGATGGCCGGACTATACCTTCAGCCGGACTCCTGGACTATGAAGATACAAGACTGAAGACTCTGTCCCGTGTCCGGAAGGGACTTTCCTTGGCGTGGAAGGCAAGCTTGGCGATACAGATATGTAGATCTCGTACCATTGTAACCGACTTTGTGTAACCCTAACCCTCTCCGGTGTCTATATAAACCAGAGGGTTTTAGCCCGTAGGACAACATACAGAACAACAATCATACCATAGGCTAGCTTCTAGGGTTTAGCCTCTTCGATCTCGTGGTAGATCTACTCTTGTACTACCCATATCATCAATATTAATCAAGCAGGACGTAGGGTTTTACCTCCATCGAGAGGGCCCGAACCTGGGTAAAACTTCGTGTCCCTTGCCTTCTATTACCATCCAGCCTAGACGCACAGTTCGGGACCCCCTACCCGACATCCGCCGGTTTTGACACCGACAGCGGCCATGGCGATGGAACCTGGGCGCGGCGGCGCTGCTGGTCTGGCGGTGCTCTGACGAAGATGGAGGCGACGGGGTCGCGGACTTGATGAAGGGCGGCAGATTTGAGCGATGGCGCGGTGGAGCTCGGGCCCTGGGATGCTGGCGAGGTGGCCGTCCGAGCGGGAAGACGAGCGCGGGGTCGAGCGCTGCAGCGGGGCGCTTGTCTGCTACGCAGCTCGGGCGTGAGGGGGGATCAGGCGATCGAGGGCGCAGGGGCCCGACCGGGTGGCCTGAAGGTCGAGGTCGCCGTCTCGGGCGTCCATGGCGGTTTCCTTTTACAGAGAGAAACAAGAGAGAGTTGAGCAGAGATGCGGAGAAGAAAAGAAGGAGATTAAGGGCAGCGCGCGAGGGACTGGCCTGGGGGTATCCGGTGGCGGCGTTGGTTGTCGGACGACGAGACAAGGAGGGGCCAGAGACGAGGCATGTCTCGGGTAGGAGAAGGAGGGGCGCTACGGGATTTGAGCGGCTGTGGTGTGGTGGTTGGCTCACTGGGGAAAACAAGGGGGAGTGGATGGATCTGGATCCCGAGGAAGATACGGTAGGTGGCGGCGGCTCGACGGGACAAAGTCCCTAGATTTTAGGATTTGTCCAAAATGACTAAGGGTGGACTATATATACCTCACATATTAGGTTAGGGGCTACCTCGGTCCCTCTGATCGGAAACGGACGGTCGCGAATAAATAGCTAGGGAGTCCAATTAACAAAACGGAGATATTTTGTAGATGTTTGGGGATGATCCGGACACAATGGTGGCGACAGTCCGGGTCGGGTTCGGGACAACTTTCGGACGCGCGCGTGAGAGGTTAGGTTGG
The DNA here is from genome assembly GCF_018294505.1 of Triticum aestivum. Classification (NCBI taxonomy): domain Eukaryota; kingdom Viridiplantae; phylum Streptophyta; class Magnoliopsida; order Poales; family Poaceae; genus Triticum; species Triticum aestivum. The sequence goes on along the minus strand of NC_057812.1, from coordinate 262,805,319 downwards.
GTCTGGCGGATTGTGAAGAGCGGGTTGGTCTGAGAGAAGAGGGGAGAGATGCAGCCCGGCACGGTTTCCGGAGACCGAAAACGTCCGACGAAAAGACCGGCTATACTGCCGCTATAGTTATCCGTGGGGTGTCAAACGGACTCCAAATGCAATGAAACTTGACAGGCGGTCTATCTACACTATAACAAGACCACACGCCAACTTTCATCACATTCCGCGAACATTTTCCGGCCACTTATAAAAATACTATTACGGACATGCCGCGGGCGCGTGCAAGGGTATCTGGGCTTAGAACGGACAACGGACGGAATTGGGGGAATCCCGGACAGATGCAGGTTTTGAAAACATGAAGACACAATGCACATGATGACATGACAAGATGCAACACGCAAGCGAATGACATGGCAACAACATCGAATAACTGGAAGACACCTGGCGCAACGGTCTCGAGGCATTACAGAACCAAGCAATCGGACTATAGGGCTTTATCACTCTCACTTAGCCAGAGGAGCTTTAGTATGGTCGGCGCAGCCCCTTGTGTTCAGAAGACCGTACTAGGGGCTCTATAAGCGGCTGATCAAAGAAAAAAGCCGATCCATGGCACGTTGCATTGGTTATGGCATTTTGCGGGAGAAATCCTTAAAGATTTTGCGACCGCTTGAATAGCTGACCAGCTCTCGCCGTATCATGACACTCACTTTTCGTCTTTCTCTAGTGAGGTGCTCGTCCGGAAGAATGCTACCTCTTGAGCTTGCGTTGGTTTTCCCCGAAGAGGAAAGGATGATGTAGCAGAGTAGCGTAAGTATTTCCCTCAGTTTTTGAGAACCAAGGTATCAATCCAGTAGGAGGCCACGCGCAAGTCCCTCGTACCTACACAACACAAAGAGATCAACGCAACCAACGCGATTAGGGGTTGTCAATCCCTTCACGGTCACTTTGGGAAGTGAGACCCGATAGATAATATTTTTGGTATTTTTGATATAAAGATGCAAAGTGAAAAGTAAAAGGCAAAGTAAAACAAAGCAAGATTAAAGTGATGGAGATTGATATGATGAGAATAGACCCGGGGGCCATAGGTTTCACTAGTGGCTTCTCTCAAGAGCATAAGTTTTCTACGGTGGGTGAACAAATTACTGTTGAGCAATTGACAGAATTGAGCATAGTTATGAGAATATCTAGGCATGATCATGTATATAGGCATCACGTCCGTGACAAGTAGATCAAACGATTCTGCATCTACTACTATTACTCCACTCATCGACCGCTATCCAGCATGCATCTAGAGTATTAAGTTAAAAACAGAGTAACGCTTTAAGCAAGATGACATGATGTAAGAGATAAACTCATGCAATATGAAATAAACCCCATCTTATTATCCTCGATGGCAACGATACAATACGTGTCTTGCTGCCCCTTTTGTCACTAGGAAAGAACACCGCAAGATCGAACCCAAAGCTAAGCACTTCTCCCATGGCAAGAACTACCAATCTAGTTAGCCAAACCAAATGGATAATTCGAAGAGACTTGCAAAGATAACCAATCATACATAAAAGAATTCATAGAAGATTCAAATATTGTTCATAGATAGACTTGATCATAAACCCACAATTCATCGGTCTCAACAAACACACCGCAAAAGAAGAAGATTACATCGAATAGATCTCCACAAGAGAGGGGGAGAACATTGTATTGAGATCCAAAAAGAGAGAAGAAGCCATCTAGCCTAATAACTATGGACCCGAAGGTCTGAGGTAAACTACTCACACTTCATCGGAGGGGCTATGATGATGTAGAAGCCCTCCGTGATGACGGCCCTCTCCGGTGGAGCTCCGGAACAGGCCCCAAGATGGGATCTCATGGATACAGAAAGTTGCGGCGGTGGAATTAGGTTTTTGGCTCCTCTTCTGATCGTTTGGGGGTACGTGGGTATATATAGGAGGAAGGAGTACGTTGGTGGAGCACCGAGGGGCCCACGAGGCAGGGGGCGCACCCTGTGGGGGGGGGGGGGGGCCCCCTACCCTCGTGACCGCCTCCGGTACTTCTTGGAGTAGGGTCCAAGTCTCCTGGGTCTTATCCGAGAAGAAAATCACGTTCCAAAAAGGATTTTTCTGTTTGGACCCCGTTTGATATTCTGTTTCTTCGAAACACTGAAATAGGCAAAAAAACAGCAATTCTGGGCTGGGCCTCCGATTAATAGGTTAGTCCCAAAAATAATATAAAAGTGGAAAATAAATCCCAATATAGTCCAAAACAGTAGATAATATAGCATGGAGCAATCAAAAATTATAGATACGTTGGAGACGTATCAGGCATCCCCAAGCTTAATTCTTGGCCGTCCTCGAGTAGGTAAATGATAAAAAGAGAATTTTTGATGCGGAGTGCTACTTGGCATAATTTCAATGCAAAATTTCTTAATTGTGTTATGAATATTCAGATTAGAAAGATTCAAGACAAAAGTTCATATTGACATAAAGAATAATAACACTTCAAGCAAACTAACAAAGCAATTATGTTTTCTCAAAGTAACATGGCCAAAGAAAGTTTATCCCTACAAAATCATATAGTTTAGTCATGCTCCATTTTCGTCACACAAGAATGCTCTCATCATGCACAACCCTGATGACAAGCCAAGCAATTGTTTCATACCTTAATAATTTCAAACTCATAAACTTTCACGCAATACATGAGCGTGAGCCATGGATATAGCACTATGGGTGGAATAGAATATAATGATGTGGGTTGTGTGGAGAAGACAAAAAAGGCGGAAGTCTCACATCAACGAGGCTAATCAATGGGCTAGCGAGATGCCCATTGATTGATGTTAATGCGAGGAGTAGGGAATGCCATGCAACGGATGCACTAGAGCTATAAATGTATGAAAGCTCAACAAAAGAAACTAAGTGGGTGTGCATCCAACTTGCTTGCTCATGAAGACCTAGGGCACTTGAGGAGGCCCATTGTTGTAATATCCAAGCCAAGTTCTATAATGAAAAATTCCCACTAGTATATGAAAGTGATAACTCAAGAGACTCTCTATATGAAGAACATGCTGCTACTTTGAAGCACAATATATGGGACTCGCTATATCATGGTGCTACTTTGAAGCACAAGTGTGAAAAAAAGATAGTAACATTGCCCCTTTTTTTTGGGCCTTCTTTTTTTGGCCTTTCTCTTTTTTTTGGGACAATGCTCTATTGAATGATGATCATCACACTTCTATTTATTTACAACTCAATGATTACAACTCGATACTAGAACAAAGTATGACTCTATATGAATGCCTCCGGCGGTGTACCGGGATATGCAATGAATCAAGAGTGACAAGTAAAAATTATGAACGGTGGCTTTGCCGCAAATACTATGTCAACTACATGATCATGCTAAGCAATATGACAATGATGAATGTGTCATGATAAACTAGATGGTGGAAAGTTGCATGGCAATATATCTTGGAATGGCTATGGAAATGCCATAATAGGTAGGTATGGTGGCTGTTTTGAGGAAGATATAAGGAGGTTTATGTGTGAAAGAGCGTATCATATCATGGGGTTTGGATGCACCGGCGAAGTTTGCACCAACTCTCAATGTGAGAAAGGGCAATCCACGGTACAGTAGAGGCTAGCAATAATGGAAGGGTGAGAGTGCGTATAACCCATGGACTCAACATTAGTCATAAAGAACTCATATACTTATTGCAAAAATCTACAAGCCATAAAAAACCAAAGTATTACGCACATGCTCCTAGGGGGATAGATTGGTAGGAAAAGACCATCACTCGTCCCCGACCACCACTCATAAGGAGGACAATCAAATAACACCTCATGTTTCAAATTTGTTGCATAATGTTAACCATATGTGCATGCTACGGGACTTGCAAACTTTAACTCAAGCACTTCTCAAAGTCACGATTACTCTACTAGCATGACTTTGATATTACTACCTCCATATCTCAAAACAATTATAAATCATCCAACTTTTCTTAGTATTCAATGCACTCAAAAGAAAGTTTCACAAATCTTGAATACCAAGCAAGTTATTATTAAGCAAATTACCATGCTATTACGACTCTCAAAATAATTTAAGTGAAGCATGAGAGATCATAGTTTCTTTAAAACAAAACACCACCGTGCTCTAAAATATCTAAGTGAAGCACATAGAGCAAAATTTCAACGCTCAAAAGATATAAGTGAAGCACATAGAGTAAAACTACATAGCTCAAAAGATATAAGTGAAGCACATAGAGTATTCTATCAAATTTTAATTCATAGATGACTCTATCAAAAGGCGTGTACAGCAAGGATGATTGTGGCACACTAACAAACAAAGACACAAATAATACAAGACGCTCCAAGCAAAACACATATCATGTTGGTGAATAAAAATATAGCTCCAAGTAAATTACCGATGGAAGTGGACGAAAGAGGGGATGCCTTCCGGGGAATCCCCAAGCTTTGACTTTTTGGTGTCCTTGGATTATCTTGGGGGTGCCATGGGCATCCCCAAGCTTAGGCTCTTGCCACTCCTTGTTCCATAATCCATCAAAAGAACTCACCCAAAACTTGAAAACTTCACAACACAAAACTCAATTAAAATCTCGTGAGCTCCGTTAGAGAAAGAAAACATAAAACCACTTCAAGATACTGTAATTAACTCATCCTTTATTTATTTTGGTGTTAAACCTACTGTATTCCAACTTCTCTATGGATTATAAACTATTTTACTAACCATAGATTCATCAAAATAAGCAAACAACACACGAAAAACAGAATCTGTCACTAACGCAAACTTCTGGAACTCCAAAAAATCTACCAAAATTAGACGACCTAGATAATTTTTTTATTGATCAGCAGCAATTGGAATCAGTATTTTATCACGTTCTGATGATTTTTAGTAATTCGGGCATTGAACGCAAAGTTTTTGGAAATTACAGCAAGATCAAATAACTATCATCCAAGAAGATCCAATAGGTCTAGCTTGGCACAAACACTAATTAAAACACAAAACCACATCCAAACAGAGGGTAGATGGGTTATTTATTCCCTAACAGAAGAAAAACACAAAAAAATAAAAAAATAAAATTGGGTTGCCTCCCAATAAGCGCTATTGTTTAACGCCCCTAGCTAGGCATAAAAGCGAGGATAGATCTAGGTGTTGCCATCTTTGGAAGGCAATCCATAAGTGGCTCTTATGATGGTTTCATATGGCAATTTTTTTTCTTTCTTGGAAAGTGTTCCATGCCCTTTTTTAATGGAAATTGGAATCTAATATTCCCTTCCTTCATATCAATAATCGCACCAACCGTTCTAAGGAAAGGTCTACCAAGAATAATAGGGCAAGAAGGATTGCAATCTATATCAAGAACAATGAAATCTACGGGCACATAATTCCTATTTGCAACAATAAGAACATCGTTAATCCTTCCCATAGGTTTCTTAATAGTAGAATCCACGAGATGTAAGTTTAAAGAGCAATCATCAAGATCGCGGAAATCTAGCAAATCACACAAAGTTTTGGGGATAGTGGAGACACTAGCACCCAAATCACACAAAGCATAAAACTCATGATCTTTAATTTTAATTTTGATAGTTGGTTACCACTCATCATAGAGTTTCCTAGGGATAGAGAATTTCAACTCAAGTTTTTCTTCATAAGATTGCACCAAGGCATCAACAATATGTTCGGTGAAGGCTTTCTTTTGACTATAAGCATGCGGAGAATTTAGCACGGATTGCAACAAGGAAATACAATCAATCAAGGAGCAACTTTCATAATTAAATTCCTTGAAATCCAATATAGTGGGTTTAGCAACATCTAAATTTTTATTTCTTTCAATCCCACTTTCATCAATTTCATCATAAAGATCTAAATACTCCAAATTTTTGGAACGCCTTCTAGGTAAAGGAAGATCATATTCAGTTTCATCAAGATTCATATTGCAAAACAAAGATTTGATAGGGGACACATCAATAACTTTTAGATCTTCATCTTGATGTTCATAGGTATTGGAAGAACACACTTTAATAAAGGCATCTTTTGAAGCACGCATCCTAGCGGTTCTTTCCTTGCACTCATCAATGGAAATTCTCATAGCTTTGAGAGACTCATTGATATCATGCTTAGGAGGAATAGATCTAAGCTTTAAAGAATCAATCTCAAGAGAAATTCTATCAACGTTCCTAGCCAAATCATCAACTTTAAGCACTTTCTCTTCAAGCAAAGCATTAAAATTCTTTTGTGAATTCATAAACTCTTTAACACTGTTCTCAAATTCAGAGGGCATCTTATTATAATTTCCATACGAGTTGTTGTAGGAATTTCCATAATTATTAGAAGGATTACTAGGATATGGCCTAGGATTAAAATTCCCTCTATAAGCGTTGTTACCAAAATTATTCCTACCAACAAAATTCACATCCATAGATTCATTGTTATTCTCAATCAAGGTAGACAAAGGCATATCATTAGGATCAGACGAAACACTCTTAGTAGCAAATAATTTCATAAGTTCATCCATCTTTCCACTCAAAACATTGATTTCTTCTATCGCATGCACTTTTTTATTAGAAGATCTTTCAGTATGCCATTGAGAATAATTAACCATAATATTATCTAGGAGTTTAGTAGCATCTCCTAAAGTGATTTCCATAAAAGTGCCTCCCGCGGCCGAATCTAAAAGATTTCTAGAAGAAAAATTCAATCTGGCATAAATTTTTTGTATAATCATCCACAAATTTAAACCATGAGTAGGGCAATTACGTATCATTAATTTCATTCTCTCCCAAGCTTGTGCAACATGTTCATGATCAAGTTGCTTAAAATTCATAATGTCGTTTCTAAGAGAGATGATCTTAACGGGAGGAAAATACTTAGAGATAAAAGCATCTTTGCACTTGTTCCAAGAATCAATACTATTTTTAGGCAAAGACGAAAACCAAGCTTTAGCATGATCTCTAAGCGAAAAAGGAAATAGCTTCAATTTAACGACATCATTATCGACATCTTTTTTCTTTTGCATATCACATAAATCAACGAAGCTATTCAGATGAGTAGCGGCATCTTCACTAGGAAGGCTGGCGAATTGATCTTTCATAACAAGATTCAACAAAGCAGTATTGATTTCACAAGATTCAGTATTGGCAAGAGGAGCAATCGGAGTGCTAAGAAAATCATTATTGTTGGTATTGGTGAAGTCACACAATTTGGTAGTATTTTGAGCCATCGCGATAAACAAGCAATCCAACACACGAGCAAACAAAAGGCAAGCGAGAAAAAGGCAAACGGAGAAGGAGAAGGGGAAGGAGAAAGAGAGGGCGAATAAAATGGCAAGGGTGAAGTGGGGGAGAGGAAAACGAGAGGAAAATGGAAACTAATGTAATGCGGGAGATAGGGATTGTTATGGGTACTTGGTATGTTGACTTTTGCCGTAGACTCCCCGGCAACGGCGCCAGAAATTCTTCTTGCTACCTCTTGAGCTTGCGTTGGTTTTCCCCGAAGAGGAAAGGATGATGCAGCAGAGTAGCGTAAGTATTTCCCTCAGTTTTTGAGAACCAAGGTATCAATCCAGTAGGAGGCCACGCGCAAGTCCCTCGTACCTACACAAAACAAAGAGCTCAACGCAACCAACTCAATTAGGGGTTGTCAATCCCTTCACGGTTGTCACAGCCCCAGTTCAGGCCTTGCCTGCCTTTGCATTAGCCTCCATGCATCATGTCTAAATTCTACTAATTTTGAAATGGGGGCTGATAAACCCTAGCAGCAAATGAAATTCAACTAGGGTCCAAATAAATTCATTTTCACTGAACCCAAAATTCCCTTCTAAAATGTTCATCATCTTTGCCTTGGTCCAGAACCCCTGACAAAAATGGTGCACATTTTACTAGGACAACAGAGGGTCACTGAATTAAATCATATAATACTTGCATTTGGGCATTTAAATGCTATAGAATATTTCAAATGCCCAAATATTCATGAACTGAAATGTTTGTTGTAGGATATATCCCCAACAGTGGTCATGAGTAGTTTCATGAATTTTGGGATTGTTTCAATATTTTAAATAAAGCCACAAAGTTGCAGAATAATAGAAAACGGGAAATAATAAAAAGAGAGGAACCTACCTGGCAAAGCCACCTGGCCTGGTACTGTAGTAGCCCAGCTCCAAAAGCCGGCCCAGCCCACCTGGCTAGTGCCAGTCGTCTTCAACCTCTGCCAGTAGGCAGAGGCGAAGGCGGGCATGGCGCGCGCTGAGGCTGCCACCTCCTCCCTGCCTGCCTCACGCCCCTGAGGCTCTCTCCCAGCGCCACGGAGACAGCCACGCGACCCCCTGCACCTCTCCCTCTCTCTCCCTCGAGCACCCTCCCTTCTCTGTCTCTCTCGCGCGTGTCCGTCCGAACGCGCCTGTCGCCACCGACGCCGTTCGCCGTGGCCACAGCCACCGCCTCGCCTCCCCGACGCCTCCCAAAGCTCCGCCTCGACCTACTCTTCCTCCTCACCGCTCCAAGCGACGCCGGCAGCCCTGCAGTGACGCCATCACCGTCGTCTTCACCGACGGGCACCGAAGATCGCCGACCCCGATTCTCCGTCTCCAGGTCATCCCCGAGCCCGCCGGCCTTCTCTGCCGCATCCTTGTGAGCTCCTACACCTCCCCCCGTGCTCGCGCCCTTTGTTCCGTCCTCTAACCGCAGCCCCGCCATGGCCGAGTAATCACTGCCGCCACTGCGAAGCTCGCCGTCGCTAGCCACCCCGCCTGACCAACCCAAGCATGGAGTCGTGCTCTGGGCTTCTCCAGGAACCCATAGCGCGCCTCATGGTCGTCCGCTTGTGCACCATGGCCTCGCACCCGTGCAACCCGTAGTTGCGCTGCCGCCAAAACTCGTCGCCGGCGAGATTCCGGCCGCCCCGCGACCCCCTGCCTGGCCCATTGGATGCGCCCGAGCAAGGGCTTCTCCCCGATGCCTTCTGCACGACAAACCGCAGCCCCTAGCATGTTTCCGGCGATCTTCCGCCGCAGTTGAGGTCGCCGCCGGCCAAACTCTGGCGTGCCGACATGGCTGTCATTAGGACTAACCTCCCCACCTAATTAACCACCTCACTGCCACTAACAGCCGGACCCCACCGAATTATTTAGACCCCTAACAAAATTAGTTAGACTTAAGTTAATCCCGATGGACCCACGCATCAGAGTTGACTGTGCTGACGTGGGCGTTGACTTGGCCCACATGTCCGTGACACTGATGACCCCGGGTCACTGACAAGTGGACCCCACTGGTCAGGTTTGACCTGGATCGGCCTGTTGACCTGCTGATGTCATGATGATGTCAGGCTGACGCAGTAATCCTTTTCTGGATTTTAAATAAATCAGAAATGATTTGTTTAATTCAGAAAATATCCAAAACTTTAAAAAATCATAGAAATTCAACCGTAACTCCAAATAAGATAAATTATATATGAAAAATTATCAAAAAAATTCAAGGAATCCATCTGTACCATTTTCATGCATGTTTGAGCAAGTTAATCTCACTGTTTAGGATGAAACATGATTAGGGCAAATTTCATAATAGGTTTGGAGTTGGAATTTGATATAGTTTTTAATTCCACTTCAATTAAAATGACTTTCTGTTGCATTAGCCCAAAACACATTCATATTGCCATGTCATGATCATGCATCATATTGTTGCATTCAATTGATTGTGTCCTTCTCTGTTTGCCGATAACCGTCCCCTCTCAGTCGACGATGATTCCGACGATGTGATCGATGACACCGATGAAGAGCTATATTATCTTCAGAAGTGCCAGGCAAGCAAAACCCCCTTGTTCATTCCGATACAATCCCACTCTCTCGCTCCTGCTCTCTTTTACTGCATTAGGACAACACGATTCCTCTGTTACTTGTTGCGGTAGTTGAACCCCTTATCCTCTGCATGACCTGTCATTGCCACAGTAAATAGATGAAACCCACTAGCATGAGTAGGAGTTGTTTGAGCCCTGATGTGCCTACTCATTCATGTTTGTTTGTCATGCCCGCTACTGCTTAGAGTTGAGTCAGGTCTGATTCATCGGGAATGAATCGGAGGTGTGTGAACATGTCCTACTGTTGAGAGCTAAATGTGTGAACACGATTTGGTAAAGGTAGCGGTGAGAGGCCATGTAGGAGTACATGGGGGGTTGTCTCATTGGAGCCGTCCTTAGGAACTGAGTTATGTGTTTGTGATCCATGAACAGTTACTACCACACATTGGGCTCCGGGCGCTCCAAGCTCTCTCGACTTATTAATCAACTTGATCTCTGTCCAGGAGTTGCAACTAGTTTCTGGTGTTTGTAGGTAGTGTTAGTAGTCTACCAAGTGGCACCCGGTACAGGTGGGCTTGGGACAGACTAGGCACAGTGGCACGGTGTACCAAGTGGCACCGGATGGTGGGCTTGGGAACCCTGCACACATCGTTTGGGGCCGTGAGCGACACCCCGGCCGGATCTCCTTGCAGATGGAACCCGAATAGGTGATAAACCTGGACTAGAGACTTGGTGGTTAGTCAGGTCGTGGCCGACTCCCTCGCCCGGCTTCTGCTTGAAGGTTGCCGATGTACATGACGTGTACGGGGCTATAAGTGGCGAGAGCTTGTGTGAAGAAGTACACCCCTGCAGGGTTATCATTATCTATTCGAATAGCCGGATTCCTCGGATATGGAAACTTGGACCCCTTGCATAGTTCATAGACAAGTGAAAGTGGATACTCTAAAATGCACAAGATAAGCGTGAGTTCTATGGATTGCGTTCTCGCAGGGAGACGGGAGCAGATCCATAGTGGTGCATTGGTGTGGTGAATTTGTGGACTCGTGTGTGCCACCTCAAAAGAGTTACTTGCAGTCGTAGTTCAGGGTAGCCACCGAGTCAAAGCTGGCTTGCTACAGTTAAACTCCACCACCCCCTTTGTTGATACCGATGCATATGTAGTTAGTTCTGATGTAAGTCTTGCTGGGTACATTTGTACTCACGTTTGCTTAATTTATGTTTTGCAGAGAGACTCCAGTCTCGCTAGTAGTTCCGCGTGGACTTCGACGTTTAGCTTGTTACCTCAGCTATGATCTTGTGCCCTTGGCAGGATCTGGTAGATAGTCAGGCTTCTCAGCCTTCTTCATTTGTATTTGTCTGTACTCAGACAAGTTAAGCTTCCGCATGTGCTTGTTGCTTGTATGCTCTGTATGTTGGGTCATGAGACCCATGTTTGTAATATCTCGCTCCTCGGAGCCTAATGAATAAATACTTGAGTCGTAGAGTTTGTTGTGATGCCATGTTGTATTTACACATATCGAGCATATTGTGTGTATGATTGAAATGCTTGGTATGTGTGGGATCCGACAACCTAGTTGTTTATCCTTGGTAGCCTCTCTTATGGGGAAATGTAGTCTTGTGCTTCCATGAGCCATAGTAGTCCGCTACAGCCCGGTTCACCGGAGTCCTGCTAGCCCAGCACTACTGCTCAGGACACTTGACTGGCCGGCATGTGTTTCACTTCGTTCCTGTGTCTGTCCCTTCGGGGAAATGTCACGCGGTGACATCCAGATTCCTGCCTAGCCTGCTACAGCCCGGGTTACCGGAGTCCTGTTAGCCAAGTGCTACAGCCCGGATTCACCCGCGCTGACCCACATGCCTCGAGTTGATTCATGTATGCCTGTCCCCATGGGTTAGTGCCGCTTTGGATTCACGACTAGCCATGTCGGCCCGGGTTCTCTGTCATATGGATGCTAGCGACACTATCATATACGTGAGCCAAAAGGCACAAATGGTCCCGGGCCAGGTAAGGTGGCACCCATGAGAATACCGTGCGTGAGGCCGCAAAGTGATATGATGTGTTACATGCTAGATTGGTGTGACTTAGGATCGGGGTCCTGACAGCTTTGGTATCAGAGCCCGACTGCGTGTAGGATTACCAAGCCATTCTGGTCGAAGTTGAGTCTAGAAATGCTTTAGTTATATAAGGGAATTGATTGTGGAAGGGAACATATGACTCTTTTTACTCCTTATCCTCATGACCTTCTGATCTGAGTCATCTTATCTTTTCTATGGGGTTAAGTACTAGGCTTCTCTTCTATCTCTTAGGATGACGTGTTACTAAACCGTAGTTGCCTAGGATTGTTGATTTCAAGCCTCAGTTCAGTTCCTACTACTTCCATATGTTCATAATTGGTCTCAGAACCTTGATATTGTGATGTTGAGTGGTTATGCCACCATTTTTGCAGGATGTCTCAAATCATTTTGAGCATTTACAATTGTTATGCTGTCCGAGTCATCCCAGGTTTCTAAATAGTCCGATGCATTTGCAAATCCCTTCTTTCCGTTCTCGATGTTCCTTTGGGCCAGATTAAGCACACTAATCGGTCTGTTAAGGTACTCCGTTGCCTTGATATGTATGTTGGAGTTAGTATTATGGCCCTAGGTGTCTCAGAAGATTACCTAGTAATCTAGCTATGTTTTGTGTTCCCCGTGTGATGATTCTGGCCATCATTCTTGAAAGCATCTTGTGATGCCATTTAGTAGTAGGTATTCTACTCATGTGTTCTTGACCCAAGAATCATTCTGTTCACTTCGTGTTGATATTGTTGCTAGTTCCTTTAGGATATTAGTAACCTTTGCGATAGTCCTCGAGGCCCATGGTATTTCCTTCTTCCAAATACCATGAACCATTAAGGCAGAAGTTCTGTGAACCAAAAGATCACCATTAGAGTACTCCTGAGGAGTTCTCCATTCATAATTGTGACTCTGCCAGTCCTACCTTTCAGCACGGGTTATCCGGAAGAAATATGTTGAACTTGTTCGACATACTAACCTATGCATCCACAACTCAGAAAGTTGTATGTTCCTTTGAGTTGTCTCCCTCCAGTTATATTCCGACCTTCATCTATCAATTGATAGTCAGGAGTAGTCGTGCACTCGTGTTAACGATGCCTACTACTCTTGTGGTTCGTCAAGCCATTCTATTCTAGAATGACTAGGAGAAACAAACTCCAGTACCTCATCCATATCCAGGATTGGGTCAAAGCAGTTGTAATCCGCAAATCAAATGCCAATATAGTTTTTGATTCTGTTCTACCTTGGAGTATTACCATCTTTATATCAAGAATGTCATGGAAATTGCACACCATCCTATGAACTCTTGATACAGTGATACTTCTCGCCATCATTATTCATTCCTCGGTCCCCGTGTTATTGTAACCGGAACACCGACATGTGAACCGTGATGTGTGAAATCAATACTCCTAGCAACCCTGTTGCTCGGTAGTTAATGGACAATAATCTCATTCTTAGCGTGCTAGTTATTGAATCATCATCCGGAGATTGATCGTGTTACCTAGTCCATTTTTCCTGGTGCACTCTTCGGTCAACGAGTTAGGATTGTATCAATCCCTCGCTCTTCCTGATCATATCGTCTTGCCTGAAAAGCAAGATTGTTCTCGAGCTTAGTAACATATCGGTGGTTTGTGATTTTTTGAATATCTTCTCGGAAGTATTACCAGGTTGTTCCCTGATCGCTATGTTGAGTTCGTGATCATGTTGGTTTTTCTCTAAACCATCCATTCTCCAAGAATATGTGCTGGATACCCCGAGATAGTTGGTTAAGCTAAACAACAACTTGGAGAGTTGGAAGATGGAAGCTTGTCCGACTTAGTTCATCACCAAGGGATATCCTTGTGTGTGTGTGTGTGTGTGTTGAAGAAAGATGATATCTTCAGCAATTGATCCTCGTGATCAATTGTCGGTGCTATTGTCTTACCCAAACTTTGATTTGAGTGTGGGCTATCGTCAAATCAAATCAGAACCAACAATATTCGTAATGTTGTCTTACTCGTGGTTGGTTCCTTGAGTATACATCATTATATTCTTCGGGTCTGACCAATGCTATCACCGAGTTCACTTAATTATGGAATTCCATTTATATGGAAACCTGGATGAATTGTTGTTGAGCCCATCGACAACATCCATGTCCTCTCCATGATTTTGTCGAACATTAAGCAAGTGTTGGAAACTTTTGAAAGCATCTCTTCATGCTAGCTCATGAAGCATATGTTGGATGAAAGAAGTGACTTCCTCTGATTCACGTGCATTTGGTGCAAGTTGCCGCCGTGAGTTCGAGAAAGTTAGTTTTGCTTCCTCTGGAATCATCCCAAGTCAGTCATGCACGTGCGAAGTATTCCATGGTCTGATAGACTGATCATCTTCATTCCATATGAATTCCATAGCACACTAAGCCACTGATTGACCTGTTCCAGGAAAAGGAGTTGTTGTGCTATCCTAGGTCATGCACAAGATTTCGATATCCTCAATGATGGTTCCCCACCAGAACTCGGTAGTGTTTTATTATAAGACTACTATGTGGTCATACTTGTCTGGGACAACGTGTTCACATGTTGTAGCAGAACTAGCTCATGTTTTGGAGCTTGCTATCGCAGTTCATTCCCCGAGAATCTCGCAACGTCGTCTCGTCGATTTGTGTTGCAAACTTTCATTTTCCTTTCTAGACTCGATGAGTCTGGAATATCCTGACACCAACCAGATCTGAATCTCAGGCAGATATGATGGTTGGAGCATTTTCCAAGAACTATAATATTGGTCCCTCGATAACCGGTAAAGTGGATGTCGTGGCCAACACATCCAGCCGGAAGACCTATTATTGTAGTATCTCGATTGAAGAAAGTTGGCCACCTCCCCATGAGGATTTCGTAGGATTTACCTCCATAGTTGTTCCTTAGGGATCCTTGTGCTCTCAGTTTCCTCGGTGATCTATAACCATTGGAACGTTGGAAACACTCTCGACTGTTGAGTTCTTCCCCAGTTCCCAGAATCATTCCCAACATTTGGATTTTGTTCCCAGCTTGCACCTCAGTAGTTGTTGTTCAGGATCATCTTCAAAAGTGGACTTACCATGGGTGCCATCCATTTCCGATGATAAGCTAAAAATCATCCCTTGTGTTGTCTTCAACAAGGTAGTCCACATCATCCATCCTAGTCGGAGTATGCCATTCTTTCGAACCCTTCCAACGATCGATTGTGATTACCTCAGGCTGGTATAAAGAGTTCAATGATCTATGGATCAAAAGTAATTCTTTTTGCCACTTAAGGTAATAATTCCATGAGTCACCTCCCCCAAGGTTCCTCGTTGCGGTATCATGGCAACCCAACTCCCCGCTACGTTGACACCATTCACCACCCTCCTAGGTGTGGGAATTCCGCTACTTATTTAAACCTTGTCGTATGCTCATTTCCATCATTCTTGATGTGTGTATCGTCTCTCATCTCGACAGATGTTGCTATGTCTCGTTCTATGAGTTGATCGTCGGTTGCTCGATCTTCGAGAAGATCGATTCTTCGAGAGTCCCTTTCTTCCCGTGATCGTGTTGGATGGAGTTCTAAAAGCAAGACATCGAGACAAAGATGGTGATCGTGTCAACGTTCTTATGAAGTGCAACCTGGATCGTGAAGATTATGTTAGTTTGTGTTCCCCTTTCATCTTACCCTACACTTGAATCTCAGGGCAAGATTCTTGTTTAGTGGGGGTGAGCTGTCACAGACCCAGTTCAGGCCTTGCCTGCCTTTGCGTTAGCCTCCATGCATCATGTCTAAATTTTATGAACTTGAATGGGGCTGATAAACCCTAGCAGCAAATGAAATTCAACTAGGGTCCAAATAAATTCATTTTCACTAAACCCAAAATGCCCTTCTAAAATGTTCATCATCTTTGCCTTGGTCCAGAACCCCTGACAAAAATGGTGCACATTTTACTAGGACAACAGAGGGTCACTGAATTAAATCATATAATACTTGCGTCCGGGCATTTAAATGCTATAGAATATTTCAAATGCCCAAATATTCATGAACTGAAATGTTTGTTGTAGGATATATCCCCAACAGTGGTCATGAGCAGTTTCATGAATTTTGGGATTGTTTCAATATTTTAAATAAAGCCACAAAGTTGCAGAATAATAGAAAACAGGAAATAATAAAAAGAGAGGAACCTACCTGGCAAAGTGACCTGGCCTGGTACTGTAGTGGCCCAGCTCCTCCAGCCGGCCCAGCCCACCTGGCTAGTGCCAGTCGTCTTCAACCTCTGCCAGTAGGCAGAGGTGAAGGCGGGCACGGCGCGCGCTGAGGCTGCCACCTCCTCCCTGCCTGCCTCACGCCCCTGAGGCTCTCTCCCAGCGCCATGGAGACGGCCACGCGACCCCCTGCACCTCTCCCTCTCTCTCCCTCGAGCGCCCTCCCTCCTCTGTCTCTCTCGCGCGCGTCCGTCCGAACGCGCCCGTCGCCACCGACGCCGTTCGCCACGGCCACAGCCACCGCCTCGCCTCCCCGACGCCTCCCAAAGCTCCGCCTCGACCTACTCTTCC
Source organism: Triticum aestivum (assembly GCF_018294505.1). Taxonomy (NCBI): domain Eukaryota; kingdom Viridiplantae; phylum Streptophyta; class Magnoliopsida; order Poales; family Poaceae; genus Triticum; species Triticum aestivum. Next base: position 262,788,943 of record NC_057812.1, on the reverse strand, counting down.
TCCTCACCGCTCCAAGCGACGCCGGGAGGCCTGCAGTGACGCCATCACCGTCGTCTTCACCGACGGGCACCGAAGATCGCCGGCCCTGATTCTCCGTCTGCAGGTCGTCCCCAAGCCCGCCGGCCTTCTCTGCTGCATCCTTGTGAGCTCCTACACCTCCCCCCGTGCTCGCCCCCTCTGTTCCGTCCTCTAACCGCAGCCCCGCCATGGCCGAGCAATCGCTGCTGCCGTCGCGAAGCTCGCCGTTGCTAGCCGCCCCGCCTGACCAACCTCAGCATGGAGTCGTGCTCTGGGCTTCTCCAGGAACCCGTAGCGCGCCTCATGGTCGTCCGCTTGTGCACCGTGGCCTCGCACCCGTGCAACCGTAGTTGCGCCGCCACCAAAACTCATCGCCGGCGAGATTCCGGCCGCCCCGCGACCCCCTGCCTGGCCCATTGGATGCGCCCGAGCAAGGGCTTCTCCCCGATGCCTTCTGCACAACAAACCGCAGCCCCTAGCATGTTTCCGGCGATCTTCCGCCGCGGTTGAGGTCGCCGCCGGCCAAACTCCGGCGTGCCGACGTGGCTGTCATTAGGACTAACCTCCCCACCTAATTAACCACCTCACTGCCACCGACAGCCGGACCCCACCAAATTATTTAGACCCCTAACAAAATTAGTTAGACTTAAGTTAATCCCGATGGACCCACGCATCAGAGTTGACTGTGCTGACGTGGGCGTTGACTTGGCCCACATGTCCGTGACACTGATGACCCCGGGTCACTGACAAGTGGACCCCACTGGTCAGGTTTGACCTGGACCGGCCTGTTGACCTGCTGACGTCATGATGATGTCAGGCTGACGCAGTAATCCTTTTCTGGATTTTAAATAAATCAGAAATGATTTGTTTAATTCAGAAAATATCCAAAACTTTGAAAAATCATAGAAATTCAACCGTAACTCCAAATAAGATAAATTATATATGAAAAATTATCAAAAAAAATTCAAGGAATCCATCTGTACCATTTTCATGCATGTTTGAGCAAGTTAATCTCACTGTTTAGGATGAAACATGATTAGGGCAAATTTCATAATAGGTTTGGAGTTGGAATTTGATATAGTTTTGAATTCCACTTCAATTAAAATGACTTTCTGTTGCATTAGCCCAAAACACATTCATATTGCCATGTCATGATCATGCATCATATTGTTGCATTGCATTGATTGTGTCCTTCTTTGTTTGCCGGTAACCGTCCCCTCTCAGTCGACGATGATTCCGACGATGTGATCGATGACACCGATGAAGAGCTATATTATCTTCAGAAGTGCCAGGCAAGCAAAACCCCCTTGTTCATTCCGATACAATCCCACTCTCTCGCTCCTGCTCTCTTTTACTGCATTAGGACAACACGATTCCTCTGTTACTTGTTGCGGTAGTTGAACCCCTTATCCTCAGCATGACCTGTCATTGCCACAGTAAATAGATGAAACCCACTAGCATGAGTAGGAGTTGTTTGATCCCTGATGTGCCCTCATTCATGTTTGTTTGTCATGCCCGCTACTGCTTAGAGTTGAGTCAGGTCTGATTCATCGGGAATGAATTGGAGGTGTGTGAACATGTCCTACTGTTGAGAGCTAAATGTGTGAACACGATTTGGTAAAGGTAGCAGTGAGAGGCCATGTAGGAGTACATGGTGGGTTGTCTCATTGGAGCCGTCCTTAGGAACTGAGTTCTGTGTTTGTGATCCATGAACAGTTACTACCACACATTGGGCTCCGGGCGCTCCAAGCTCTCTCGACTTATTAATCAACTTGATCTCTGTCCAAGAGTTGCAACTAGTTTCTGGTGTTTGTAGGTAGTGTTAGTAGTCTACCAAGTGGCACTCGGTACAGGTGGGCTTGGGACAGACTAGGCACAGTGGCACGGTGTACCAAGTGGCACCCGGATGGTGGGCTTAGGAACCCTGCACACATTGTTTGGGGCCGTGAGTGACACCCCGGCCGGATCTCCTTGCGGAGACTTGGTGGTTAGTCAGGTCGTGGCTGACTCCCTCGCCTGGCTTTCACATGAAGGTTGCCGAGGTACATGACATGTACAGGGATATAAGTGGCGAGAGCGTGTGTGAAGAAGTACACCCCTGCAGGGTTATCATTATCTATTCGAATAGCCGGATTCCTCGGATATGGAAACTTGGACCCCTTGCATAGTTCATAGACAAGTGAAAGTGGATACTCTAAAATGCACAATATAAGCGTGAGTGCTATTGATGGCGTTCTCGTAGGGAGACGGGAGCGGATCCATAGTGGTGCATTGGTATGGTGAATTTGTGGACTCGTGTGCGCCACCTCAAAAGAGTTACTTGCAGTCGTAGTTCAGGGTAGCCACCGAGTCAAAGCTGGCTTGCTGCAGTTAAACTCCACCACCCCCTTTGTTGATACCGATGCATATGTAGTTAGTTCTGATGTAAGTCTTGCTGGGTACATTTGTACTCACGTTTGCTTAATTTATGTTTTGCAGAGAGACTCCAGTCTCGCTAGTAGTTCCACGTGGACTTCGATGTTTAGCTTGTTATCTCAGCTACGATCTTGTGCCCTTGGCAGGATCTGGTAGATAGTCAGGCTTCTCAGCCTTCTTCATTTGTAGTTGTCTGTACTCAGACAAGTTAAGCTTCCGCATGTGCTTGTTGCTTGTATGCTCTGTATGTTGGGTCATGAGACCCATGTTTGTAATATCTCGCTCCTCGGAGCCTAATGAATAAATACTTGAGTCGTAGAGTCTTGTTGTGATGCCATGTTGTATTTACACATATCGAGCATATTGTGTGTATGATTGAAATGCTTGGTATGTGTGGGATCCGACAATCTAGTTGTTTATCCTTGGCAGCCTCTCTTATGGGGAAATGTAGTCTAGTGCTTCCATGAGCCATAATAGTCCGCTACAGCCCGGTTCACCGGTGTCCTGCTAACCCAGCACTACTGCTCAGGACACTTGACTGGCCGGCGTGTGTTTCACTTCGTTCATGTGTCTGTCCCTTCGGGGAAATGTCACGCGGTGACATCCGGAGTCCTGCATAGCCTGCTATAGCCCGGGTTACCGGAGTCCTATTAGCCAGTGCTACTGCCCGGATTCACACGCTGCTGACCGACATGCTCGAAGTTGATTCATGTATGCCTGTCCCCATGGGTTAGTGCCGCTTTGGGTTCACGACTAGCCATGTCGGCCCGGGTTCTCTGTCATATGGATGCTAGTGACACTATCATATACGTGAGCCAAAAGGCGCAAACGGTCCCGGGCCAGGTAAGGTGGCACCCATGGGAATATCGTGCATGAGGCCGCAAAGAGATATGATGTGTTACATGCTAGATCGGTGTGACTTAGGATCCGGGTCCTGACAACGGTCACTTACGGACGTGAGATCCGATAGATAATATTTTTGGTATTTTTGATATAAAGATGCAAAGTGAAAAGTAAAAGGCAAAGTAAAAACAAAGCAATATTAAAGTGATGGAGATTGATATGATGAGAATAGACCCGGGGGCCATAGGTTTCACTAGTGGCTTCTCTCAAGAGCATAAGTTTTCTACGGTGGGTGAACAAACTACTATTGAGCAATTGACAGAATTGAGCATAGTTATGAGAATATCTAGGCATGATCATGTATATAGGCATCACATCCGTGACAAGTAGATCGAAACGATTCTGCATCTACTACTATTACTCCACTCATCGACCGCTATCGAGCATGCATCTAGAGTATTAAGTTAAAAACAGAGCAAGGCTTTAAGCAAGATGACATGATGTAGAGAGATAAATTCATGCAATATGAAATAAACCCCATCTTGTTATCCTCGATGGCAATGATACAATACGTGTCTTGCTGCCCCTTCTGTCACTGGGAAAGAACACCGCAAGATCGAACCCAAAGCTAAGCACTTCTCCCATGGCAAGAACTACCAATCTAGTTGGCCAAACCAAACGAATAATTCGAAGAGACTTGCAAAGATAACCAATCATACATAAAAGAATTCAGAGAAGATTCAAATATTGTTCATAGATAGACTTGACCATAAACCCACAATTCATCGGTCTCAACAAACACACCGCAAAAGAAGAAGATTACATTGAATAGATTTCCACAAGAGAGGGGGAGAACATTGTATTGAGATCCAAAAAGAGAGAAGAAGCCATCTAGCTAATAACTATGGACCCGAAGGTCTGAGGTAAACTACTCACACTTCATCGGAGGGGCTATGATGATGTAGAAGCCCTCCGTGATGACGGCCCTCTCCGGTGGAGCTCTGGAACAGGCCCCAAGATGGGATCACGTGGATACAGAAAGTTGCGGCGGTGGAATTAGGTTTTTGGCTCCTCTTCTGATCATTTGGGGGTACGTGGGTATATATAGGACGAAGGAGTATGTTGGTGGAGCACCGAGGGGCCCACGAGGCAGGGGGGCGCGCCCTGTAGGGGGGGCGCCCCTACCCTCGTGACCGCCTCCGGTACTTCTTGGAGTAGGGTCCAAGTCTCCTGGGTCTTATCCGAGAAGAAAATCACGTTCCAAAAAGGATTTTTCTGTTTGGACCCCGTTTGACATTCTGTTTCTTCGAAACACTGAAATAGGCAAAAAACTGCAATTCTGGGCTGGGCCTCCGGTTAATAGGTTAGTCCCAAAAATAATATAAAAGTGGAAAATAAAGCCCAATATAGTCCTAAACAGTAGATAATATAGCATGGAGCAATCAAAAATTATAGATACGTTGGAGACGTATCAAAGAACCGGGACACAATCGCAGTAGTTCTCCCAATGCTACCTTAGTCGATATAGCGGAACGTAAGGTACCAAAACATAGGAGCCGGGCAAACCCAACTATTGACCCAAGACATGATTCAGAGCTAATGCATATAATGCTATAAGTTCGGGGTGCCGAACTTCCATGAAGGTGTTCGGACTTGTATTGCCGTGCTACGGGGAAAACATAGCCCCTGGCATATTTAAGGCATATCGTTATGTATGGATGCCATTTGACGAAATGATTTCGATAATAAATAACCAGCAGGTAAACATCATATGAATCCACATGTTGTATAAATAATACATCTATGCGTATGGTACAAGTAATGTGATAAAAAAGGAGTTGTGATAGCAGAACCTGCTGTGACCAGGGGAAGAGGTTGAGTGCGGGTCCGTATTGTAGCCGGACAGTCATTGCGGGAGATGTCCAAGGATCCCCAGGCGCGTTCAAGCTGCCTCTGTGGAGTCCGTCCTGGTCGGTGCAAAGGTTGACCTGCGAAGGAAATATAAGAAATGTTTGCGTGCCGGAGGGTGGTTGAGCCGTTGAGTTCGGCCTGTCGTGGCCTTTGCCGGATTGTTTAATTGAACCCTGGACGAGCCAGATTATCCTTCCGCAAAGTAGTTCGGAGCCCCTTGACGGTGTCCGGGAGCCTAGGTGTCGACTCGAGGTTCGACTGCAAGGTGCTGCTCAGTGTTCCTGTTGCTAAGGCAGTGATGTATTTGTTGGCATCGAAAGAAAATTCAGCCTTGCCATGAACCATGATGACGCCGCGTGGACCGGGCATTTTGAGCTTACGGTAGGCATAATGTGGCACCGCATTGAATCGAGCGAACGCGGTTTGCCCGAGCAGTGCTTGATAGTCACTGCGGAAAGGGGCGATTTCGAAGATTAACTTTTCGGTACGGTAATTTTCTGGTGATCCGAAGATTACCTCGAGGGAAATGGAGCCTGTATAGCTGACCTCCATACCTGGTATGATACCTCTGAAAGTGGCCTTAGTGGGCTTGATCGCTGACTGATCGATGCCCATCTTGCGCACTGTATCCTGGTAAAGCAGATTTAAACTGCTACCTCCATCCATAAGGACTCGAGTGAGGTGGAACCCATTTACTATTGGGTCGAGGATTAGTGCGGCTGGATTGCCCCGGTTGGCATTGACCGGATGGTCCGTGCGGTTGAAGGTGACCGGCCCTAGCTTATATTGTGGGATGGCGAGTTCCGTTGAGCCGCCATCCTTAAGGGTGTATATTTGGTCCAAGTGGGCCGTTTGGGTGGTATTTACCACATTCACTGATTGAGTATGGGGGGTTTCTTTTGCCCTCCTGTGTTTAGAAATCTGGGCTCTTCGTCGCTATCATCGCTTTGAGACCCCTCTTCGTGTTTGGCGCCTGCCTTGCCGGCTTGTTTGAAGACCCAGCATTCTCTGTTGGTATGGGTGGCTGGTGTTTCTGGGGTGCCATGAATTTGGCATTGGCGAGCGAGTATGCGGTCCAGACTGGATGGAGCCGGATTTGTATTTTTGGGCGGCCCTTTCCGCTGACCGGGCTTTGGGACCCTGAACCCGGCATTAACTACCGTATTACTGGTTTTATCACCATATTTGCGGTGCTTGTGTTTGTTGCATCGTGGTTTGCCATTGGCATCTTTGTTATCCGGGGTGCCCGGATTCCTGGATGTGTTGCTGCTGCGAGCCAGCCAGCTATCCTCGCCCGCGCAAAAGCGGGTCATGAGTGTCGTGAGGGCTGCCATAGACTTCAGCTTCTCCTAGCCAAGGTGGCGGGTAAGCCACTCGTCACGGATGTTGTGATTGAATGCCGCTAGGGCCTCTGCGTCCGGACAGTCGACAATTTGTTTTTTCTTAGTCAGGAACCGTGTCCAGAATTGTCTGGCCGATTCCCCTGGCTGCTGAGTTATATGGCTCAAGTCATCAGCATCCGGTGGTCGCACATAAGTGCCCTGGAAGTTGTCAAGGAATGCGTCTTCCAGATCCTCCCAACTGCCGATGGAGTCTCTGGCAAGCTATTCAGCCAATGCCGAGCTAGTCCTTTGAGTTTGAGTGGGAAGTACTTGATGGCATGTAGATCATCACCGCGAGCCATATGGATGTGAAGGAGGAAATCCTCAATCCATACAGCGGGATCTGTTGTACCATCATATGATTCGATATTTACGGGTTTAAAACCATCCGGGAATTCGTGATCCATAACTTCATCAGTGAAGCATAGGGGGGTGCGGCGCCTCTGTGCCAGGCTATATCACGACGCAGTTCATATGAGTCTTGTCTTCTGTATTCAGCCCGGCCGGATTTACCTTTGGTGTATCCTGCGCGACGATCATCATCCCGCGTTGGCGCACGCACCCGTGACCCGTATATTGACCTTGCGAGTTTTGTCCTCCTGTCCAATATGGCTCGCAGGTCCCGTGTGTTGCCCCAGGCCTTAGTATTTTTGATTGAGTAGCGGCGGGGTGCAGGCTGAACTTTAGGCTGAAATGCCTCTTTGGCTCGGCCATGCGGTGGCCGGTCAGCCGCATCGTACACTGGTGATGGAGGTTTCAATGCTTCCTTCTCGAGGTGAGGTAGCAACCTGCGTTTTGGGTAACTCTTGGAGGGGCGCTCGAGTTTGTATTCCTCGGCCGCAAGGACTTCGGTCCATTTGTCTGCTAGCGAGTCTTTATCAGCTTGAAGCTGTTGTTTCTTTTTCTTCAGGCTATTTGTTGTGGCCATAAGTCGGCGCTTGAAGCGCTCTTGCTCGACGGGGTCCTCAGGCACGATAAATTCTTCGTCGCCGAGGCTTGCCTCATCTTCGGAGAGAGGAATGTAATCGTCCTCCTCCGGTTCTCCATCTGCTGCCTGCTCTGGAGTGCTAGCTTGTTCATCCTTCGGATCTACATCGTGCTGGAGGGGATTGTGGTTGTCTTCGGCACTATCTGGGGTGTTATTATCTCCTGTGCCGGTATCACTACTTTTGTTGTGGCGGGACTTGGAGCGGCGTTGCTAACGTCGGCACTTGGGTTGCTTCTTGGAGGGGTCATCCTCCGCTGTCTCGTTGCCATTGCCTTCTTTAGGGGTGTCCATCATGTATATGTCATGTGATGAAGTGGCTATCCGGCACCCTGTGGGCGCTGGTTCCTGTTCGTCTCCTGCATCTTCGTCTATGCCGTAGAAGTCTTCGGAGTCAAAGTTGAGCATGTCGGTTAAGTCGTCGACAGTGGCTACAAAGTGGGTGGTGGGCGGGCAGCGAATTTCTTCTTCGTCCGTATCCCATTCTATCCGGACATAGTTTGGCCAAGGTTCTGCTGACAAGGAGAGAGAGTTTAATGAATTTAGCACATCGACGAAAGGCGAGTGCTGAAAGATATCTGCGGAGGTGAACTCCATGATCGGCGCCCAGTAGGATTCGATGGGCACAGATGAAGGCGGCTCGGAGTCCATGGCCGGAGACGAATCCAGTGATTTGGTGACACGACTCTTGTAAGGAGTGAAGTCAGTATCCGGCTCCATCGCCACTGAGAGTGCGGCCTCCATGGCGGGGTCTATCCCTCCGTCCTTGGACGGCACAATTTGCTCCGGATTGAAGGCCGGAGTAGTTGCAGATGCGATCCCCCGAACACTATCCGACAACAAAGTTACGTTGTGCTCGTTGTGACTGTGCGGCGCACCTGACACGGGCTCGAATCCGTTGAAGATCAAGTCTCTGCGGGTGTCGGCAGTGTAGTTTAAGTTTCCGAATCTGACCTGATGGCCAGGGGCGTAGCTCTGGATCTGCTCCAGATGGCCACGGAATTGGCCCGTAGTGCGAAGCCGCCGAATACAAAGGTCTGTTCGGGGAGGAAAACCTCACCCTGGACCGCATCGCTACCGATGATCGAAGGAGCCATCAAGCCTTATGGTGACAACACAGTGGAACTCTCAATGAAAGCACCAATGTCGGTGTCAAAACCGACGGATCTCGGGTAGGGGGTCCCGAACTATGCGTCTAAGGCGGATGGTAACAGGAGGCAGGGCACATGACGTTTACCTAGGTTCGAGCCCTCTTGACGGAGGTAATACCCTGCGTCCTGCTTGATTGTTCTTGATGATATGAGTATTACAAGAGTTGATCTACCACGAGATCGTAGAGGCTAAACCCTAGAAGCTAGCCCATGGTATGATTGCATGTTGGCCTATGGACTAAACCCTCCGGTTTATATAGACACCGGAGGGGGCTAGGGTTACATAGAGTCGGTTACAAGGGATGAGATCTTCATATCCGTATTGCCTAGCTTGCATTCCACGCCAAGGAGAGTCCCATACGGACACGGGACGAAGTCTTCAATCTTGTATCTTCATAGTCCAACAGTCCGGCCAAAGGATATAGTCCGGCTGTCCGAAGACCCCCTAATCCAGGACTCCCTCAACCATATCAATACACCACTATGGATCCGGTCCCGTCTCCCTACGAGAACGCCATCCATAGCACTCACGCTTATCTTGCACATTTTAGAGTACCCACTTTCACTTGTCTATGAACTGTACTGGCAACCCAGAAGTCCTTTATCGCGGACACGGCTATTCGAATAGATCATGTTAACCCTGCAGGGGTGTACTTCTTCACACACGCTCTCACCACTTATCGCCATTTACACGACATATACTCGGCAACCTTGAAGGGGAAGCCCAGCGAGGGTGTCGGCCACGACCTGACTAACCACACAAGTCTCTAGTCCAGGTTTATCGCCTATTCAGGTTCCATCCGCAAGGAGATCCGGCCGGGGTGTCGCTCACGGCCCCAAACGATGTGTGCAGGGTTGCCAAGCCCACCTTAACGGATGGATCTACGCTTGGTAAAAGGTGCCATGGTGCCTAGTCTGTTCGAAGCCCACCTGTACCGGGTGCCACTTGGTAGACTACTAACACAACCTACAAACACCAGAAACTAGTTGCAACTCCTAGACAGAGATCACGTTGATTAATAAGTCGAGAGAGCTTGGAGTGCCCGGATCCCAATGTGTGGTAGTAGATGTTCATGGATCACAGACACAGAACTCAGTTCCCGAGGGCGGTTTCAATGAGACAACCCACCATGTACTCCTACATGGCCTCTCACCGCTACCTTTACCAAATCGTGTTCACACACTTAGCTCTCAATAGTAGGACATGTTCACCACATTCTAATTCATTCCTGATGAATCAGACCTGACTCAACTCTAAGCAGTAGCAAGCATGACAACAAGCATGAATGAGTAGGCACATCAGGGCTCAAACAACTCCTACTCATGCTAGTGGGTTTCATCTATTTACTGTGGCAATGACAGGTCATGCAGAGGAAAGGGGTTCAACTACCGCAGCATGTAACAGTTGAAGCGTTGTTGTCCTAATGTAGTAAAAGAGAGTAGGAACGAGAGAGTGGGATTGTATTGGAATGAACAAGGGGGTTTTGCTTGCCTGGCACTACTGAAGATAGTATAGTTCTTCATCGGTGTCATTGATCTCATCGTCAGAACGTCGTCTACTAAGAGGGGACAATTATCGGCAAACAAGGAAGAACACAATCAATGCAATGCACAATATGATGCATGAGCATGACATGGCAATATGATGTGGTTGAGCTAATGCAACTAAGACCAGATGGGTTTGAGTCATTTTAAACCAAAGGTTCAACCCCAAACTCAAACTATCAATTCAAATAGTGCATTATCATGTTTTGAACTAAACAGTGATGTTAAGTTGTTTAAACATGCATGAAACTAGTACAGATGGAGAGATTGGGTTTTTCTTATAATTTTTCATATATAACTTATTTCATTCTGAGCTACGGTTGAATTTCTATGATTTTTAGAAGTTTAGGACATTTTCTGAAATTTCCAATTTATTTAGAAATATGAAAATTCCAGTAAATGTATTTACGACGTCAGCACTGCGTCACTGTGACGTCAGCAGGTCAACACGGTCAGCCTCGGTCAAATCTGACGTATGGGACCCATACATGAGTGACACGGTGTTAACTAGGGATTAAGTTTAAACTAAACGAAAGGTTAACAGGGGCTGGGCCCCATGTGTCATTGACCCAGAGGTCGGTTAGGTCAGTGCTAATTAGTGGTTAGGCATAATTAAGCCAGAGCCACGTCAGCATCGCCAGTGGTAAATCACCGGCGACAGCAGGGGAGGCGGAGGGCGTCGGGAAACATCCTCCAACGACCAAACCAGCGGCGGAGACCACAGACGAGGTCCTGGGACTCGTCCGCGTCCATTGGCACCCGCAGAATGACCATAGGTGGTCCGGGTCGACGGCGGGGAGCACATCAGCGGCGGCGCCCGCACGGGGTTGGCCGGCACGGCGTTGTGGTGTGCGGGGGGAAGAGTTGGTGGGTGTTCTCGGCTCCTGGGAGCCTGATGAGCACGACGACGCCCTCGGACGCAAGCTTGAGCGGCCATAGCGATGGCGGTGATATGGCCGGCGGCGAGCACAACTCGGCTCCGGTGCATCTATGGCTAGAGCGCGAAGTCGACGCGGTGAGGAGAGGGGAATCGACCAGAGGCTCACAGGGATCATGTCGAGATGGTTAGCGAGCCCGAGGAAGCGATGACGGTGGCAAATCGACAGTGAAGATCCATGGGGGCAAAGGAGGAAGACGAGGACGCTACCAACGAAGCAGAGCCCTCTGGCTCCATTCCTTCGGCTTGGGGGCATGGTGCTCGATGGAGGAGCTTCTGGAAATGGTCACGGGGCGAGGGATGTCCGGTGGACGTGGTGGCAGCGAGCGGCGGCGACGAGCTCGCTCAATTGTGCCGCAGGGAGAGAGCAGAGGAGGGGAGGGGTCCAGGGAGAGAGGGGAGAAGTGCAGGGGGTGCTGGGCGTCTCCAGGCGAGCAGGTGGACATGCGGGGACGCTGCCAGCACGAAGCAGGAGGTGGAGGCTCTGCGGGTGCGCGCGTGTGTTTACTCCTGCCTACTGGCAGGAGGAAGATGACGAGCGAGGAGGTAAGTGGGCTGGGTCGGTGAAGCTGGGCCGGCTATAGGTACGTGGGCTAGGTAGGTTTTTCCTCTCTCTCTCTGCTTTTCTTATTTCGTTCTGGTTTCTATTTTTTGCTTTCTGTTTTTGATGTAGCAAAAATACTAAACCATTACCAAAACTCCTGAAAATATTTGTGGGCACTTTTAGAATTATTTCCAACAACCCACATTTAGTTTCAGAATTATTTAAGCATTTAAAATATTTATAGTATTTAAATGCCCAAGTTCAAATACTTTATGATTTAATTCAAAAATCCAGAAATGACCTAGAAAAATGGGCACCATTTTTGTCAGAGGTTTTCAACCAATTCAAAAGTGATGAACTTTTACGAAGGGCATTTTGGGATCATTGAAAAGATTTTAAATTTGGACCTGATTGAATTCCATTTGGTGCTAGGGTTTCAACATCCCCATTTCAAGTTCATTTGAATTTAAACATGTTGCATGGATGATTATGCAAAGTCAAGCAATGACTAGCTAGGGCTGTGACATTTTACAAAAGGATGTTCCTTTTGTTTTTGAAAATGATTGTGTAGAAGCCTTTGAAACATTTAAGAATAATTTCTGCACCTATTGTTCAACCACCTGATTGGAACTTGCCTTTTGAAATTATGTGTGATGCTAGTGATTATGCTGTCGGTGCTGTTTTAGGACAAAGAGTTGATAAGAAATTAAATGTTATTCATTATGCTAGTAAAACTCTAGACAATGCCCAAATAGATTATGCTACTGCTGGAAAAGAATTTTTAGCAGTTGTGTTTGCTTGTGATAAATTCAGATCTTACATTGTTGATTCTGAAGTTATTGTTCACGCTGATCATGCTGCTATTAAATATCTTATGGAAAAGAAAGATGTTAAACCTAGTCTCATTAGTTGGGTTCTCTTCCTACAAGAATTTGATTTACATATTACTGATAGGAAAGGAGTTGAGAACCCTGTAGCTGATAACTTATCGAGGTTAGAGAATATTCTTGATGACCCACTACCTATTAATGATAGCTTTCCTGATGAGCAATTAGCTGCAATAAATGTCTCTCATAACACTCCTTGGTATGCCGACTATGTTAATTATATTGTTGCAAAATATATACCACCTAGTTTCACATACCAACAAAAGAAAAGGTTTTTCTATGATTTAAGACATTACTTTTGGGATGACCCACATCTTTACAAAGGAGTAGATGGTATTATTAGACGTTGTGTACCTGAGCATGAACAAGGACAAATCCTACGGAAATGCCATTCCAAAGCTTATGGTGGGCATCATGCGGGAGACAAAACTGCTCACAAGGTATTGCAAATATATTTTCTGTCAGTTTTAGAATATTTTAAAAATTAGGAAAATAAGAAGCAACCAGGAAGGCAACCCTGGTGGGCACAAGACACCAGGGCGCGCCTGGTTGCCAGGCGCGCCCAGGTGGGTTGTGCCCACCTCGGGTACCTTACATACTCCATTTTTCTTCCGTTTGCTTGTTTCCCAAGATAAAAAATCTTTATTTACCACCCGAACCTATTGACCACAATATCCCGAGAAATCTTCTGTTCTTCTTTCTCGTTGTTTTCTGACAGATATGAAAATATGTCATCTCAAGACTCGGAGGGTGAGAGCTACGTTGGTGATTATATTGCAAACCCCATGGTTTATAGAGATGCGGAACATTGTGGTTGGACAGGGAGGAGGAAGAAGACTATGATCCTAAAAGGAAGGAAGAGACACTGGTGCGCATCAGTCCTAAACAAATGGTTTAAAACCCCTTTCCGCGACGGCTTCTAGAACCGTCGCCAAGTGAGTATGGGTGATAGGGGGGTCCTTACCACATGACCCAGAAACCGTCGGGGATATGCCTTCCTGGCACACACGTTCAGCAAAATGAGGTCGTGTGCGACCGGCGAGCACTCAAATATAGAAATATGTACAGTAGAGCTAAAAAATACAATTATATGGTAAAATTGTTTCCGGTCGCAAGTACATCCCACACAGTCAGTCTCCGCTAAAAGTTTCCGTTCGTATGCACATCCCACACAGTCGCTCCAAGGAAAACGCTTCCGTTCACAGGTACATCACACGCAATTTTTCCCATTAAATCGTTTGCGTTATTGAATGTAGCACACATGGTCCATAGAAGAAACTGTGTGGCAAAGGTTGTCCATGACACACAGTTTTTATGTGGTAAACGTTTGCGCAAGGTGGCCTAACGCAAACAGTTTTCAAGAGAAAGTCATGTGTGATTGTTCATTGATCCAACACGGTTTATTCCTAGAAGTTGTGTGTGTTGCCTGAGGTTATCGCCCACGGTATTTTTTCAACAGCCGTTTGCAATATCAAAACCCAATTAGCAGGCTAATTCGCCATTAGCAAGCTAATTGTCCTATTATTAATAATCCATTTATTAATCTAATTGACATTCATATTAAGCACACAATATATTTCATTTCCATATTAAGGAAGCAGAATTTCATAATTGAAATACATCAGAGTACAACATGATATAGCTTCAGCACTCAGCTACCCCATTACACAACTGCACCACCAACAAGTTCCACATGCAACATGTAGAACCTTTCGAAATTAGCATCATAGACGGTATATAGAAACATGCATCTCATCTGGAAAGTTGTTGAAGCGAAAGGCGAATATTGAGCCTTCATTCATGTTGAAGGTCTTTGCAACTTTAGGCCAGTGTCTGTGGATGATTGACCGTCTATCCTTCGACCTCTTCAGGAACACTTCAATATTGAACCGTGGGTGTTGTATGAAAACCTTCCTCGCCTCCTAGCCATAGAGGTGGTTTGAGAGGTAATCATCAGTGAACTGCTTTGGAAGTAATCATCAGTGAACTGCTTTGGAAAGGCCTGAAAACAAGGATGTGCATAAATATCTTCTATATATTGGAAATGGGGCAAAGGAATAAAAAAGGCAAGGTATAATAGTTAGTACCATCTCGTAGTGAACTGATGTCTTCTTCATTGTGCAGAAAAAGATCTTGTTGTTTTTTGTCACTAATTTCTTTATCCTAACAATCTTTCCGAGTTTCTTGATTTGATTGATATTCATGGACAACTCATTTCCCCATATGCAAAAAGGGTCGAACAGTGGGTCAAAACCTCTTACAGCAGGACCTACATGTGCAAGACCAAATTGTTTAAAACCAAAATATTACAATGGTTCCTGCAATTGCACAATAATGTGCTATTAGACAATGGACCATGCACGTGCTAACCTTGATTGTAAACCTTAGTGCTTCCCATTGTTTCCCTACAACACATATAAGGTAGTTAGTCATCACGTTAAGTAAGGGTTCACATGCTATCAGTAAAATATGTTGATGAAAAATAAGCACATTGCAGATTCATCAGGTTAATTGAAGCCAAACGAAAAACCCATTTACCCAAACTAATCATGATTAAGAACTAGGAAATATAGCACTTGTATTTGTTTCTCATGTATTAAGTGCTGCCAAATTCGATTTATTCCTCACATGCACAACAATACAAAAGTCTACCCACGACAATTGGACATCGCATTGCAGAATTGAACCAAGCAATTAACTAAACACCACAACAAATGAACCAAACATTAACTGAGCACCACATTGCACAATATAACATTGAACCAAGCAGTTAACTAAACACCACAACAAATGAACCAAACATTAACTGAGCACCACATTGCACAATATAACATACTCCTAATAGAAGATCAGAGAGTTAACCAAACAATTAACTACAACGAATTGTAGCAATTGTATTTGTTTCTCATGTATTTACTACAGCCAAATTCAATTTATTCCTCACATGGTATACAATAACAGAATGCACCCACAATTTTGTAAAGATAAATCCGATTTATTTCTCACAAGGAAGACAATACAAAATTGCAGCCTGAAGAATTGAACATCACATTTGTAGAATTGAACCAAACAGTTAACTGAAGACGACAACTAATTAACAAAATAGTTAATAAGTGAGCACCACACTACACGACATATAGAACATATACACTAGAGCAACAGATTGCATGGTTAAATTAGATAGCACAATTCTCTAGATTTTGTGAAGGAAAGGCAGGAGCAGCACACGCAATGGGTAAACCGAGCATGCTTAACCGGCATAGCTAGAAATTGGCAAGGTGCTCCTCCAAGATCAGGGGGTCAGCACGAATGGCAGCCATCGCAACCTCATCTGCCCTTGCGGCCACGATTTGCTTCTCCGCTGCCAATTGCTCCTTGAGGCCCTGGCTATACTGCATGCACCATGGCTTAGGCCGGCGCTTATTTGGTGGAGGGTTTGGTGATTTGGGTGGAAGGTGTCGCGCTCACGCCGGCGGTCGGGGCATGTGGGATGGGGTAGGAGGAGGAGGATGGGTTCGGGTGTGGATTACCTGCCTGGATAGAGGAGGCCGAGCAGCATGAAGGAGGGTCGTCGACGAGGAGGTGGTGGCGCTACAAGCAAGGAGTGAAGGTTTCAACTTGGAAAGGAAGGTGGAAAGAGGGGAAATGTGGCTTTTGGTAAGGGGGAGGGGCGGGCAGGTAGATATTTCTGCGGAAGCCGAAAATTTGGAATCGCTTCAGCCAAAAAACTAGCGCGCAGAGTGTCATCAGACACGATCCCTTATTTAGAACTGTGTACGATATGTGGGCATCACAAACGATTCTGGTAGCTTAACCCGTGTGTGATGAGTTTGAACATCAAACGTTTTGGTTTGAATTTCCATGGTTACAGTGGTCATCCACGTCATTGCATAATTTGGGTACACAAAGGAGACTACAGCACACCCACATTTCCTAATCGAGCAAGTTCAGCAATTAAACAGAGCTAGCTGACCTAAAAATTACTCTAACAAATTAAAGACCGGTGCTCTTAATTAAATAAAACATAGAGTACTACTATGGCTGGTGCTCGTCAATCCCCGCCGCCGCCTCCATGTCCAGCTCGCGCCCCATGTTCTCCTAGGGAAGGGGCTCGATGGCATCCATCGCACCATACTCGGCAAGCATCTCGCAATCCGTGTCCACCATCTCTTTGGAAAAGGCCGCCACGAGCTGGGCATGGGCGGACGCGATCTGGGCTTGGATGGGCTCCGTCGTTGCAAGGTATGCGGCGGAGGAACGGACGGCTGCTCGAACACTCTTGGCGATTGCCAGCTCTTCGGCCGTGGGTTGCCGACCGTTGTCGGAGAAGCTTCGTTCGATTTGTCCGGTGACCGCCAGGAGCTAGGCGTGGGCGGCCTCGACATGGTCGTGGGCGGCCTCCATTAGGGCTAAGGCCGCCGCTGCGGAACGGACAGCTGCTGTGCCGCTCTCGCCACTTGCTATCCCCAAGGTAGATGTTGCTGCCGCCACCTGAGAAGCAACAGCAGCCGTTTGGGCTGCCTTTGCCACCCGGTCGCAAATTGTGGCCGCGCTCATGCACTTTGTTAGCACGCGCATGGCGGCTGTGGCCGCGATCTCGCCGGAGTGGGCCACCGAAGTTGCCATCACGACGCGGGTCCACGTGCCCATCTTTCACCGGCGATGATTGAATAGTGAAATGATATTTGGGGAGCGAGCTAGTGTGCTTGAGACGCCGACTATGGACTGTAGCCAATGCACCTTCTCGCATAAGCCATAGGCGTACTATACACCAACGGTGCTCCAAGATATTTTGCACTACATATCACACGATTGCTGATAATAAACTGTGTGTGATCTACTTGATTTTTCATCTTGATTTGAATTACATAATGGGGTCACAGCGGCAATGGACGGTGTTTGAATTGCTAGACATTTTATCTAGAGCGAACTGCAACTATATGTCTATCGTAAAAGAATTGGAATTATTCAGCTTTCGTTTGAACATTCTATACATTAAATTGCTTTTCTAGCCATTTTAGGTGAACAATTCAAATTTGAACTACATGCACATGCTCGAGTGCATATAAATTGGTTGAAAAATCAAATCTGTGTCCTTGGGTGCCTGCTTAGGTCCCATGCAAAAAATGGGAATGATTTTCAAACACCAGGGCATCATTGATTGTCGGCAAAACATTAACATGCCTGGTTTTTAAATTCTAGTAAATCCAAAACTCGTCTGAAATTCATGAAACTTGGCATGCTATCATGGAGCGGCATCAACATGTTGTGGTACAATTTTTTCCCATTTGGGGCAGGTTTGGGTATATGCTTCTCACAAACCGGAGCTTCTCACAACAAGCATGATGGTTTTCGGTAGGGAACGTCCCACCTTTGCGGACGAAACGATATCCATTGCCTCTCTTTGCTTTCAAATTTCTTTCTCGTGTCAACATAGAACAACAGGAGTGTTGTGTGATTTTTTGTGATTTTTTGGGGTTCGTTTGGACATTTTTACGCATTAACTGAGTTTTTAATGCATTTATGTGCATAATTCAAATTTGAACTACATGCACATGATCCAGTGCATATAAATTGGTTGAGAAATCAAATCTGCGTCCTTGGGTGCATGCTTAGGTCCCATGCAAGAAATGGGAATGAATTTCAAACACCGGAGCACCGTTGATTGCCGGCAAAACATTGAGATGCCTGTTTTTTAAATTCTAGTAAATCCAAAACTCGTGTGAAATTCATGAAACTTGGCATGCTATCATGGAGCGGCATCAACATGTCATGGTGCAAATTTTGTCCCGTTTGAGGCAGGTTTGGGTATATGCTTCTCACAAACCGGAGCTTCTCACAACAAGCATGATGGTTTTCGGTAGGGAACGTCCCACCTTTGTGGACGAAACGATATCCATTGCCTCTTACTGCTTTCTAATTTTTTTCTCGTGTCAACATAGAATAACATGAGTGTTGTGTGATTTTTTGTCATTTTTTGGGGTTCGTTTGGACATTTTCATGCATTAACTGAGTTTTCAATGCATTTATGTGCATAATTCAAATTTCAACTACATGCACATGCTCTAGTGCATGTAAATTGGTTGAAAAATCAAATCTGTGTCGTTGCGTGCATTCTTAGGTCCCATGCAAGAAATGGGAATGAATTTCAAACACTGGGGCACCGTTGATTGCCAGCAAAACATTGAGATGCATGGTTTTTAAATTCTAGTAAATCCAAAACCCGTCTGAAATTCATGAAACTTTGCATGCTATCATGGAGCGGCATCAACATGCCATGGGACTAATTTTGTCCCATTTGGGGCGGGTTTGGGTATATGCTTCTCACAAACCGGAGCTTCTCACAACAAGGATGATGGTTTTCGGTAGGGAACGTCCCACCTTTGTGGACGAAACGATATCCATTGCCTCTTATTGCTTTCATTTTTGTTCTCGTGTCAACATAGAACAACAGGAGTGTTGTGTGATTTTTTTGATTTTTTGGGGTTCGTTTGGACATTTTTATGCATTAACTGAGTTTTTAATACATTTTATGTGCATAATTCAAATTTGAACTACATGCACATGCTCCAGTGCATATAAATTGGTTGAAAAATCAAATCTACGTACTTGGGTGCATGCTTAGGTCCCATGCAAGAAATGGGAATGAATTTCAAACACCGGGGCACCGTTGATTGCCGGCAAAACATTGAGATGCATGGTTTTTAAATTCTAGTAAATCCAAAACTCGTCGGAAATTCATGAAACTTGGCTTGCTATCATGGAGCGGCATCAACATGCCGTGGTACAAATTTTGTCCCATTTGGGGCAAGTTTGGGTATATGCTTCTCACAAACCGAAGCTTCTCACAACAAGCATGATGGTTTTCTGTAGGGAACGTCCTACCTTTGTGGACGAAACGATATCCATTGCCTCTTATTGCTTTCAAATTTCTTTCTCGTGTCAACATAGAACAACAGGAGTGTTTTGTGATATTTTGTGATTTTTCAGGGTTCGTTTGGACATTTTATGCATTAACTAAGTTTTCAATGCATTTTATGTGCCTAACTCAAATTTTAACTACATTCACATGCTCCAGTGCATATTGGTTGAAAAATCAAGTATGTGTCCTTGGGTGCATGCTTAGGTCCCATGCAAGAAATGGGAATGAATTTCAAACACCGGGGCACCATTGATTGCCGGCAAAACATTGAGATGCATGGTTTTTAAATTATAGAAAATCCAAAACCCGTCTGAAATTCATGAAACTTGGCATGCTATCATGGAGCGGCATGTCACGACCGGTTTTCCAATACAAATATTTATTGAGAAACCAATCTTTTGAGTCCAGTATGAGAGAAATCCTCCTCACTGGTAGACAAATTCTTGATACAATAAGCCAGTAGCATAAAATATATTACAGGGTCGAACTACGGTTGCTCAACCAAATTATTACAAGCACACCAATAAATATACATAATGGCGGACATGACACAGTGGTGTGGAGGCATACTACTGACTCGAGGATAGGGCGGTGGTGGAGAAACACAGCGGGGAGAGAAATACAAGACTCTAAGTCTGTCATCTCATCGAGCGTCGAGGTGAGGCTCGATGAATTTATTTGGTAGCGGAAGCGGATATAAAACAGTGACCAAAACCAGGGTCGCACGAGACTGACTGGGACTCCTCTAGGTGTCAGACTCGCTATCAAACTCTTCATCCATGAGATCGCCTTCGTCAGCATCTGACCAAATCAACAAGCCAGTGAGTACTTTGAAAGTACTCGCAAGACAGTTCGGACGTAAGATACAACAAATGCATGCATGGATGCGTCATGAATAATTCACCAATGTACATTCAAAAATTAACATAACAAGGTATGTAAAAGGGAAACGGCGGTAGTCCGCCTGAAATCCCAACAAAACATAAATAACTACCGATCGGGTGTCTGAAGCGACACCTCGAAAGGTGAATAAATAAATATAAGGAAATGATGCCACAGTCGGGCGTCTTAGCGACACCACATAAAGGGCTTTAAAAGAAATGCCACAGTCGGACATCGGGGCGACATCACAGAAAGGGCTTTAAAAGAAATGCCACAGTCGGACGTCGGGGCGACATCACAGAAAGGGCTTTAAATGAAATGCCACAGTCGGACGTCGGGGCGACATCACATAAAATGCTTTAAATGAAA